>NC_134356.1:416158053-416367858 GCF_048569485.1 Anomaloglossus baeobatrachus
TCAAAACAGAGTGAAATATTTCAAGTTTTTCTTTTTTTTTTTTAATTCTTTTATTTATAAAATGGAAACCTTTAAACAGTACACGTTACATTCTTAAGATCAAATCGACCTTTGTGAGATACATTCCATACACAAAAGATAGGACACAAGGCACAATTTACATTTTTACATCTTGACAGAATAAGTTCCCGCAAATGCCCCCTTCCAGGTGCATCGACAATCAGGGTTCCATCTTGTTTTTTCAAAGAATAAATTCACATTTAACAGGTAACATAAGTAACTCACCAAGAATAGTAAGACGCGAAAGAGAGAGAGACCGGAGACAAGTTTTTATTTCTGTTAATGATGATTATGGCTTACAGCCATTGAAAACCCAAAAGTCAATATCTCTCAGAAAATTTAGAATTACCACGAAACAGCTGCAAAGGCTTCCTAAGCATTTAAAATGGTCCCTTAGTCTTGTTCAGTAGGCTACACAATCATTGGGAAGATTGTCTTCTGGACATCTGTCAACTCAGCAGTCATTGACACACTCCACAAAGAGGGTAAGCCACAAAAGGGTCATCGCTAAAGAAGCTGGCTGTTCAGAGTGCTTTATTCAAGCATATTTTTTTTTAATCCAATCAATTTTTATTGTAGGAAGTTACATTACAAAAAGGAGAAATTCAGGTATCATTGGCAATAATACACAAAGAGGACAACGCTGTAACATGTGGTAGTATCCTCTTTGATTATGATTCACATTTCCTGTCACACCACCACCAATCATGTCTGATGCAAGTTGCAACTTTTTTAGGTTAATCAATACCCAATACGTATAGAGTCAACCTACCAATTTACTCTTTAATCCTCAAAACGAGGGATCCAAACAACCAGAACCAGAGAGTAAGAAAGGAAGATAAGAAAAGGGAGGGGAGAGAGAGGTGGGGGAGATGGGGGGAACCATGGATGGTTGCAAGGAAGCAACCAGGGAGGGGGAGGGGGGAGGGAGGGAATTGGATGGCGTTTCGGGGTAGCCCGAGCAGTAACAGAGATTTAAACACCTTGAATATTGACATGTGGTATGGGTGAACTCCCTGCGTAACACACTCTTTGACCCTATTTGACCCGTTTTTAATTATCAACAGTTTGCCCTGGAAACAGATGCCTGACAGGGGATGCATATACAGAGTTTAGCCACGTGTTCCAAATCTGAAGTATTTTGTTTTTGGCGCGGATGGAGTGAGCCAGACAGAACTCTTATTGGCATTGGAGATTAATTCAGTTATATAGTTCAACTAATGTAGGCGTCTTTGGGGATTTCCAGTGCAAACTTATGCAATATCTGGCAGCTACTAGAATGTGAACTAATAAACCCCTGGATTCCCAAGAGAACTCCTTTATACCCACGTTTAGCACTGCCAGAGCCGGATTCGGATTAATACGATTGCCTGTCAGCTCACCCATCAGGCCAAACGCCTCCAACCAGAACGAGAAAACCTTGGGACAAGCCCACCAGCAGTGACCAAGAGTACCCCTTTGGAGGCAGCCCTTCCAACAATGTGGCGAATAATTTGGGAGGAACTGTGCTAAGTTGGCTGGGGACCGATACCATCGCAGGTGTACTTTTTTCAGTTGCTCCAGATGATTTATACACTTGGAATATTTTTGGATATTTGCTGATGCCGAGTGCCAGTTTGAAGGAGAGGTGGAGACACTCAACTCCACGTCCCATTTATTCATATAAGGAGATTTTTGCTCTTCGGGGGGGGGGGGTTATTGAGCCATTTGTATGTAGAGGAGATACCTTTTGGATTTAATTATCTTTTTAAATACCAAAGCCTTTGTTGTAGGTAACAGAGGCTTTGACTTTGGAGGAAATTTAGAGGCCAGAAAATGACTAATTTGGATGTGTTGATAGAAACAGCCCTTTAAAGAGGGGTGTTCCCGTACTATTTCATTAAAGGGGTTAACACCCATATCAGAGTATAGATCCGCCAGCACTGTAATGCCCGATCCCTCCCACCTGGCCAGATTCAAAAAGGGGATTTGAGATTCCAACGACTTGAGGGAAATCTCTGAAAGAGGAATCTGAATCTTATGAATCAAGTCATTTTGCCAGACCTCCAGGGAGGCTGACATGGTGGGAACACACGGGGAGAACCGTGAACGGCTCAAATATTCTGCTTCCATCATTCTTCTGACCGAGCCCTGGCGGGACAGGAAATTTTCAATCTGAGCCCATCTATGTGAATTACCTGGACGCCACCATTCCTTTAGTGATTCAGTTAGTAAGGCTTTATAATATGCCGTTATGTTTGGGGTGCCCAATCCCCCTAAGTCATATGGGGGGTATAACACTTTACCTGCGACCCTAGCCCTTTTATTACCCCAGACAAATTTGTTAGTCAACGATTGACGTTCCATCAGGGTTTTGTGAGAAATTTTGATGGGAAGGCATCTTAGCACATACAATATTTTGGGTAAGAAAACCATTTTAAAGGACTGTATCCTGGCCATCCAGGACAATGATATTTTTTCATACCTTCCCAATTCCTTTTCTAAATTTTGGATCAGAGGTTCCAAATTTTCTTTAATTAACATCTGCGATGGTGTCAGCTTAATACCCAAATAAGGTATCCCCCTGTCGCGCCATTTGAATTGAAAGGCCCCCTCCAGCGCACTCCTGGCCTCCACCGGTACATTAAACGGCAGTATCAAAGACTTTGCCGCATTAAGCTTATAATACGACACTTTAGAAAAGTTTGATAATGTGTTCACCACTGCTGGAATCGACACTGCAAGGTTAGAACAGGAAATTATCACATCGTCTGCGTATAAACCAAGTTTATGTTCAAATTCCCCAACTCTTATACCAGAAATGGCTATATTTTTTCGTATAGCTTCCGCCAGAGGTTCTACCACTAAAGCAAAAATAGCGGGAGACAATGGACACCCCTGGCGGGTGCCATTACTTATTTGAAATTTAGATGACAGAAACCCCGATGCCAACACTGACGCATTTGGGTAAGAGTAGAGGGCTAGAATGGATGACTTGATTTTCCCCAAGAACCCGAATTTTGTTAGAACTCTCTCCAGGTATCCCCAGTGCACCCTGTCAAAGGCTTTTTCAGCATCAAGAGACAGGAATGCACTGGGTTCACCCGATATCTCCACCAGTCCAATCAAGTCAAGCATCCGTCTGGTGCCATCCTTAGATTGCCTCCCTGTCACAAACCCAACTTGGTCTGGAGCCACTAAGGTCGGGATCACTTTATGAAGTCTATCTGCCACTAGTTTGGCATAAATTTTAACATCACAATTTAGGAGTGAAATGGGCGTAAAATTACCCGGGGTGTCTGCAGGTTTCCCTGGCTTTGGTAGCGTGATAATTATCGCTTCTAAGTTGTCTGGGGAAATTGACCCTTTATTTCGCCAAAAATTGAAGGTTTTTGACATAAAGGGGGACAGAGTGGATGTAAATTGTTTGTAATATTCGTATGGCAGCCCATCGGGGCCCGGGGCAGAGTTAGACTTAGTCATTTTGATGGCACCTAGGATTTCATGTGTAGTAAAGGGAAGATTAAGTTCCTCTAATTGCTCATCTGAGACCCGGGGAAGATCCAGGGTGTCTAGGAAACCCTGTATATCCACTTGAGTCGGCTGTGACGTATTGGAATCATATTTTAGATTATACAGGCCCTCATAGTATTTCGCAAATGCTTCTGCTATTTCAATGGGATGTCTAGTGATTGTTCCGTTCGGGTCCCTCAGGAATTCTATTTTAGATTGGATCTCACGTTTTTTCGTCCTTCTTGCCAATAAGGACCACGCTCTATCCCCCATAGCATAAAATGTCGATCTATTTTTTTTTTAAGATTATGTTCGTATTTTTGCAGGAGTAGGGATCTTAATTGGAATCTATGGGTTACAATTTCTTTAGTCAAGTTAGGGGATGCTTTGGCTTTTATTCAGGGATTCAAGGTGATTAATACGGGTTAATATATATTTAATATCTGCGTCTTTTTTCCGTTTTTGGAGGGAGGCTATTTTTATGAGCTGCCCTCTGACTACGGCTTTATGAGCAGCCCACAGGGTCTCTTCAGAAATGTCCCCATTATTATTAAGTTTAAAATATTCTGTTAACACTGACTCTACTTCATCATGTACCTTCTGCCTACCAAGCAAGCTGGTATTCAGTCTCCACCTAGGGGAATTTTGAACATTAAAGCTACCCTGAACAGACAAAGAGATCGGCGCATGATCTGTCCAAGTAATTAAACCAATATCAGCTGCCACACAATTACTTATAGATTTGTTGTCGACCCAAAAAAAATCAATTCTACTGTATGAGCGATGCCTGGAAGAGAAGAATGTATAGTCTTTCTGATGCGTGCAAATATCTCCAGATGTCATGAAAATGGAATTCATTGATGAGATGCTTAAGTTCCTTAGCATGTGGGATGCTGGTGTTGGAGCAATCCATGGAGCGTATTACAGGTATATTAAAGTCTCCACAGATGATTTCCGCCCCTGTGGCAGTATCTTTGAGTGCTTGGAAAAATTTCCTAGCAAAGGTCAATTGTCATGAATTTGGGGAGTAGACCGTTGCCAAGGTATAAGGGACGCTGTTGATGTAACAAGACAAAATAATATATCTTCCATCCGCTCCATAACTGACATTTATCAATTTAAAGGCCACTGAGTTCTTTATTAAAATGGCCACTCCTCCTCTTTTTTTTTTTTTTTTTTTGTCATTAGCAAAAAAGGTGTGTTGGAACCTTGGATGAAGTAGCCGTTTATTATCTGTGGAAAGAAGGTGGGTCTCCTGAATGCACGCTATATCACAGTTAGAAGCCTTCACCTCTCTCCACATCATTGACCTTTTTGCCTGGGAGTTGAGTCCGTTAACATTAATAGACAATATCTTAATTCTCATATTGGAGCCGCAGGGGGGTTTGAATTCCTAGGAATGCCATCAGGGATGAGAGGGGCTAGACCAGCAACGAATTGAGAGAAATTTCCAGAAAAAATGTAAGGAACATTTGTGAGAAGAGGAACAAAAACAAAAAAATTCCAACATCGGTTTGCCCCGAGTAGGGTGCCTGGTGTATAACCGCTCGCCATAGGCGAGAACATCAGGGGGGCTACGTGACATCCCGTGTCACAGGAGCAGGGGCAGCAGGTGCCATAAGCAGGAAGGAGTCCCAGCTAAGCTACTGACCATTCAGGGTTAATCCTGTCTGGAGGGCCTCTATGATTCTCCTGCCCACCAGGGTTTGGTGGGTGGGCTATTCCCCAGTCATCCAGCAATTTGCCAAGCTGAGAAGGAGTATGACATATGTGAGTGCCTCCATGTTTGAAAATTATCATCTTCACCGGAAAACCCCACTTGTACTTGATGTCTTGATCTCTAAGGAGTTTAGAAAGGTGGGCAAATTCTCTTCTTTTATTAAGAGTTGCAGCAGAAAGATCTGGGAAGATTTTTAGTCCCATAAAAGTGTCTGGCAGGGCTGGATTTCCCCTCAGTGTGTGAAGCACAGCTTCTTTTGTTTTATAGAAATGAAGTCTAGCCAGGACATTTTTAGGCAGAGCTGGATTTATGCCTTTGGATTTAGGGACTCTATGAATCCTGTCCACTATCAGGTCTCTGGTGTCCCATCCAGGGAGTATAAGCTGCAGAAACTTGTGGAAGTATTCCTGGAGGTCTTTATCTGCTACTGATGAGGGAATCCCTCTGATTTTTAGGTTATTTCTTCGGGATCTGTCCTCTATATCACTGATTTTAAGTTTTAGTGCCTCCACCTCCTTTTCCAAAGCTGTGTTAGCATCTATCAGATTGTTATGTGATGTTGCAAATTCAGCCATTTTAGTTTCTACATGCTCTGTGCGATCACCTAGAGACCTGATCTCTTCCTTCAGCTCTCTTACTATTTCTCTGAGATCAGCCTGCAAGGAAGCCCTCAGCGTTTTCAGCAGATTGCATTGTTTCCTCTGTCAGAGGAATGCCTGTGCAGCCTCTCAAGCAGCCTGTATCTCCTTGTGAGGAGTGGGAAGAAGCTGAGTGGGAAGCCATCTTGCTTGGTGAGGAGAGATCCCTATCCAGGGGGTAGAAGTCTGTCAGTTTGGCTGGAGTGCCAGTTTTTTTAGGTCTCCCCTAAAGGCCCCGTCACACTAAGCAACATCGCTAGCAACATCGCTGCTAACTAACAACTTTTGTGACGTTGCTAGCGATGTTGCTGTGTGTGACATCCAGCAACAACCTGGCCCCTGCTGTGAGGTCGTTGGTTGTTGCTGAATGTCCTGGGCCATTTTTTAGTTGTTGCTGTCCCGCTGTGAAGCACAGATCGCTGTGTGTGACAGCGAGACAGCAACAACTAAATGTGCAGGCAGCAGGAGCCGGCTTCTGCGGAGGCTGGTAACCAATGTAAACATCGGGTAACCAAGAAGCCCTGTCCTTGGTTACCCGATATTTACCTTTGTTACCAGCCTTCGCCGCTCTCACGGTCAGTGCCGGCTCCTGCTCTGTGCACATGTAGCTGCAGGACACATCGGGTTAATTAACCCGATGTGTGCTGTAACTAGGAGAGCAAGGAGCCAGCGCTCAGTGTGCGATGCTCCCTGCTCTGTGCACATGTAGCTGCAGCACACATCGGGTAATTAACCCGATGTGTGCTGTAACTAGGAGAGCAGGGAGCCAGCGCTCAGTGTGCGCTGCTCTCTGCATGTGTAGCTGCCTTAGTTACCAAGCGCAGCATCTTCCACGCGGCGCTGGGGGCTGGTCACTGGTTGCTGGTGAGCTCACCAGCAACTCGTGCAGCGACGCTCCAGCGATCCCTGCCAGGTCAGGTTGCTGGTGGGATCGCTGGAGCGTCGCAGTGTGACATCTCACCAGCAACCTCCTAGCAACTTACCAGCGATCCCTATCGTTGTTGGGATCGTTGGTAAGTTGCTTAGTGTGACTGGACCTTTAGGCATAGCTGGGGTTACTCACACCTCCTGTAGCTGGTAATCCTGTTATCTGTGAGCTGATAAGAGCCGGTTTATCCTGCTGTCAGCACAGAGCTCTCCTTCAAGCAGCCGTCACCATCAGCGTGCAGGCCACGCCCCTTTATTCAAGCATATTAATGGAAATTGAGTGGAAAGAAAAAGGTGCACAAGCAACTGGGATAACTGCAGCCTTGATAGGATTAAGAAATGGCCATTAGGGTACGCCCACACGAGCGTATAACTCGCATGAGTATCGGACCGCATCACCCGGCGCGCCTAGCTTCTCTGCTGACAGGAGCGGCTCAGCTGCATGTATTTCTATGCGGCTGACATGCTCCTGTCCGGAGAGTGTGCGGCCGCACCGAGTGATGCGGTCCGATACTCATGCGAGTTATACGCTCGTGTGAGCGTACCCTTAAAAAGAGATTCATAAGGAGTGGACTGCTGCTAGGGTCAGTGCTTCATAAGCCACCACACAGACTTATCCAGGACATGGGCTACAACTGTTGCATTTCTTATGTCAAGTAACTCATGACCAATAGACAATGCCAGAAGCGTCTTACCTGTGCCAAGCAGAAAAAGAACTGGACTGTTTGCTCAGTGGTCCAAGGTGGTGTTTTCAGAAGAAAGTAAATTTTGGGGAGGAAGATGAGACACCAGACCCAACAATGCAGACGAGCTGATGGCTGCTATCAAAGCAACCTGGGCTTCCATTGCACCTCAGAAAATCTACAGACTGAAGGCCTCCATGCCACACTGCATTGATTCAGTAATTCATGCAAAAGGAGCCCCGACCAAGTATTGCGTGCATTTACTGTACATACCTTTTTTAGTAGGCCAACATTTCTGAGTTTAAAATCATTTTTTCAGTTGGTCAAGTATAATATTCTAATTTTCTGAGATAATGACTTATGGGGTTTTCATTGGCTGTAAGCCATGATCATCAACATTAACAGAAATAAACACTTGAAATAGATCCCTCAGTTTGTAATGACTCTAGATAATATATGCATTTCACTTTTTGTATTGAATTACTAAAATTAACTTTTTGATGATTATTCTAATTTAGTGAGATGCACTTGTAGCTCTAAGGCTATGGAGCCTTAGAAAGAGGCTCCATAGACTTTGAGCAGCAGCCACTCCTAGCTAATGCTGCTCTCCGAGACCAGGTCACTTTGAGCGGTGTCGTCAGGAACTCATTGACACCACACAGCTGACATCAACCACACCTACCATTACCCCGATCACTAATGTATCAGTGCAATTTGGAACAGCAGAGGTGAAGCCCCAGAATTGGTCCCTCTTATGTGATGTGCCAATTCTATGGTGACTGGCTGGAAAGGGCCCAATTACCAGGAAAACACACCTGATATTAGCCTTCAGCTGTCTGATCTAACTTTTTGGAGGTAATCAAAAATAGGGTTTTTTGTTTTTTTTTAATTTAATTAAACCGGGCTAAACACCCTTTAGTGCCACTTGAATGGCACGAAAGTGTGCAAGTTTATAATAATTTGGGAGTTTGGGACATTATTTGAAGGATTTCTATCATCTAACTATATATGAATGATTTATTATTTCTAACAACTAGCAAGAATTTAAGTGTAGTATAGTAGGATGTAGAAGATAATCATAAAAAAACGTATTGCATATCATACAGATGCTAGGCTAGAACAAAATTGCACACTCGCATGATATATGGAGTGACATACGCAGGACACTTTTTTTTTTTTTTTTTTCCTTTCCAACTTTTAGAGATTAACATTTAACAGTTCCCTTCCCCCTCCATTTATAATTAATCTGTTTTTTATTAATTTTTCACACCGTAAACAACATTTTTAGAGAAAAAGCAAGATTAGATAAAGGATTCGTGAGAGCGGTCTCTCTCCTAAACCGGCAGTCTTGCATATTCCATTACATATAATATAATTGAACTATACACTTGCTCTTCATATTTGCTCTATATTAACGTTTCTCCTCACGTAGCCAAGTACCAACTATTTCAGTTTCCCATTCCTTGCACTTTCGGATGTACTTCAACTACTATGTCTTCAAATTATCTCCTTTTTCTGTCTAACGAACAACCATGTCTATACTATTTTCCCATTTTTCGGTCTGAGGGGGATCCAGAGCGTAGCTCCCTAAGTTGCGTAATTTCTCCCTTCCGGCCTGGACTAGGGTGGGCCCCTTCCAGTGTTATGCTTCTGATTAGGGAATATGCTCTACACCCTCGTTGTCGCTTACTGAAGATCCACATGGATATGTTTTGTGTAGGGAGTGTGTGAAGTTTGCAATATAGGAGACAGATTCTTTAGTGTGCTTGGAGAGAGCGCTAGATGAGAAAAGTTAGGGGAGAACGATATTGGAAATTAAAGCTTAGGAGTGAAAGAGAAAAGAGAGGAATGTACTGAGGAATGAGAAGGAAGAGAAGTGTAAAGTAGAGAAAAAGGGAGGAGAAGAGAGAGAGAAAAAAAAGGGGGGGGAGGGAAGAGGGAGAATGTGTAATTTGGGTGGGTTATAGGATGGAGGGAGGATTAGGGGGAAGGAAGGGATTGGGGATAGAGGGGGGTAATGGGGTTAGGGGTATTTATGCCCCACCGGCCCCCAGGTCCATCTCTCTACTGAGCCAGTAACCTTGAGAAGTCCTGGATTTCCTTAAACATAATCCAGGGCCGCCAAGTCCGGGTGTGGGAATCATTTGTGCCATTTGCTATTGCAGATAATTCTTCCATCAGGGCTATGTGTGAGAACTCCTTAAACCACTCCCCAATGGGTGGTGTCTCCGACCTCCGCCAGTATCTGGGGATTACTGATCTAGCTGCAGTCAGGCAAAACCTGAGGAGGTTTCTTTTTTTTGTGCCCCAATGGAGCCTGGCAACATGGAGAGGATCGCCACCTGAGGGGTGGGTCTGACCTGGGTTCCTGTGATCCTTGTATAAGCCCCGAATACCGCATTTTCCCCCTCCATTTATAACCTTAGAGATGTCAATGACTAGTGCAGGGAGCGATTTCATCAAGACATTGCGCTACTTGAAGGTCATTATAAAGGGTAATCTACCCCCAAAAATGATTGCAGTCTATTGTTGGAGACTAAAGGGATTTACTTGCAGCTAAATAATCAAGAATATAGAACAAATAAATATAGTTTGTGAAAACCAAAATTTGTATGAATTTTTAAGACTTTTGGCCATCGCTGTATATTAGAATTATTTTTCTATGTTACCACTAATTTCCTTTTGCAAACCTATGTGATCATTCTCTTGCTCAGGCCCTTGGTATACACAGTGTCCATTCTTCTGCCTGCAGCCTATGTCATAGGACTCATTTTCACCCTGAAGACACATTCGCATATTTATGATATTCACATCAGTGATTGTCATGGTAAGATTAAACAGTTTGTACAACCAAACATTTCTTATTTGATATTGCAGGTAACCTTTATGCTAGATCATTTTCATATGGTGCCTCTCCCCCTCCTGCAAGCGAATTTATGTGACAATGCTGGAGAACTAGTATAGTTATAAGGGGGCTCTAGGCTTTACACGCTGCGATATCGGTAACAATAGATCGTCGGGGTCACGTCATTAGTGACGCACATCCGGCGCCGTTACCGACATCGCAGTGTGTAACACAAATGAGCGACGATCAACGAGCACAAAAACGTGAAAAATCGTTGCTCATTGACACGTCGCTCATTTCCTTAATATTGTTGCTGCTGCCGGTACGATGTTGTTCGTCGGTCCTGCGGCACCACACATCGCTATGTGTGACACCACAGGAACGACGAACATCTCCTTACCTGCGTCCACCGACAATGCAGAAGGAGGTGGGTGGAATGTTACGTCCCGCTCATCTCCGCCCCTCCGCTTCTATTGGCCGGCCGCTTAGTGACGTCGCGGTGACGCCAACGCACCTCCCCCTTGAGGGAGATATTGTTTGGCCCTCACAGTGACGTCGCTGCACAGGTATGTGCGTGTGACGCTGCCGTAGCGATAATGTTCGGCAGCGATCACCAAATGCCGCATGTACGACGGGGGCGGGTGCTATCGCGCTCTACATCGCTAGCAATCGCTATCTATGTCACAGCGTGTAAAGCACCCTATAGTAAAACTGTTTTCCTATCATAGTAAGTGATGACATAGTATGGTTAATGACTTGCTGGTCATAAGTTGTCTTCTGGGACCAGAGGTAGCAAAGAGCTGCAACTAGAGATGATGAAATCTTTTGGAATTCAAATACAGCGACAGCTTTGTCAATTTTTCAACCAAATCAAATTTGGCATTGAATAGCATGTACTACCGATTAATAATTTTATGAATGGTAAATTTGTAATTTTGCATTTACAATGAAAATATTGAGAACAAGCAAAGCACTCATTCATCAGGAAAAGTACTTTCTGTACATCATTGTCAGCCATGCATCGTCCTGGTTAAATAGGAAGCGCATGCCGAGAACACAGGCAGACAGAAAACTATAGGCATTCAGCGATTGGTAAATATTTACCAATTAGTGGACATTTAGTGTTAATGTTCGGTTCATGTAAACAAACCCCAACAGTCTGGGGTCTCGTAGGACTATATTAACCCACTTTTTCAGGCTTAGAAACGTCAGTGACTTCCACATTTTTAATTATTTGAACACAGGTGATGCATATGGCAGAAGCTGTGGCTTTTTTTTTTTTTCTGTTTAGGTGTAGTACAAAAGTTATACCTATTCGGGGAGTAGAAATAGCTTTGCTATCAAATGTATCCCTTTTTTGGCAGTAAGGTAGCGGTTTAAAAAACTTTTTTTTTTTCAATCATTTTACAAATGGCAAACCTGCTGCTGATGCCAAAATGGGGATAATTTATGCACAGCTTGAAAATCTGCTGACTTTCAAAACCACATGCATGTTCCTGCTCTTTAAATAAAGGGATTATTTATTAAAAGCTTGATTAAAAAGCCATGGTTTCTTCATTTGCAAGCTGTGCAAAAATGTTCCCTTTACGTAGAGAGCAGGAACATATTTTCTATTTTGAAACTCGCCGGCTTGCAACAAGCAGAGTAGAAAATGTCTCCTTATTTTGTGATCAAAAGCAGGTATGCTGATTTTAGCGGATGAGATTAAAGGGCACATGTCATTTCCACTATGCCGTCCTACCCAGCAGTATTCATGCCAAATATGCCCAAATTCCCTGCATGACCAGTTCTGTATAACGCTAATCACTAACATGAGTGTTTTTAAAAATAGATATATTATAAACCTTGCTTTTCCTATGCCAATTAGGGCCTTGACTAGTCACAGGGGCTTTAGTTCCCCAGCCTAGTTGAACCTGTTTCCATGTTATCACGCCCCTATAGGCGTGATAACATGATTTCCACTGGGCGGCGTCACCCCTAGCTCCTAGAAATATCACACATGTGCATGGGTCGTTTCAGTCATATCTGTGCACCTCCTGAAGCCGGGTATACGCTTCCCAGCTTTGTTAGGCGTACTCTGCATGACCGGAAGTTGAGAAGACGTGTATATGAGGCGTCTTCTGAACTTATGATCATGTGCAGGGCGCCTAATGAAGCCGGGAAGCGTCCACCCTTCTTCTGAGATGCACTGAAACAGCCTAAATGAGCCTGCACGCGTTCACCAGATTTTCGTGAGCTGGTAGTGCTACTGGCACTACCCCTTAGGGTATTATAACCTGGAAAGTAGGCCGAGTAGTCTGAGGAACCTAAAGCCTCTGCAACCAGTAAAGGTCCTAATTAGTGTAGGGAAAGTGAGGTTTATACAGTGGGGTAAAGTATTGTCAGCCACAAATTGTGCAAGTTCTGCCACTTAAACAGATGAGGCCTGTAAATGTCAGTTACAGGTAGACCACAACTATAAGAGAAAATGAGAAAACAAATCCAGAAAATCACCTTGTCTGATTTGGCAAGATTTTTTTTTTTTTTTCAAATTATGGTGGAAAAGAAGTATGTAGTTATCTAAAAACATGCAAGATTTCTGGCTCACAGACCTGTAACTTCTTTAAGAGGCTCCTCTGTCCTTCACTCATTACCTGTAGTAATGGCACCTGTTTTAACTTGTGTGAAAGGGGCCTTATACTGATATCAGTGATTCTGGTACGTTTGTGCTTTTTTTTTTTTTTTTTAAACGTACCAGAATCACTGACATACGCAGACCCATTATAATGAATGGGTCTGCTAACACGTCAGTGATTTTTCACTGCACGTGTCTCCGTGCGGCGTACCCGCGTGTGCGTGATTGCTGCACGGAGACATGTCCATTTTTTTCTGGCATCACTGATGTTCCACGGACCACGCAGTAGTGTGGTCCGTGAAACACGTGCCAGAAAAAAACGTGCTTTTAAAATAAACATTTTAACTCTCCCGGCGTCCAGCGATGTCCTCCGCAGCCCGTTCTGCCGGCTGCTTCTGAGCCGGCTCATTATTGTCGCGCATATTCAATATGCGCGACACAGCCGACCCGGAAGCAGCTGCTGCGGGGGTCACCGCCGGCCGGATGCTGCACCGCGGGAGCTATCAGCACCATGGAGAGCGGGAGCGCGCACAGGTGAGTAGTTTTCTAAGTGCAATCACGGGCCACGGAGAACGGAGCCCGGATTGCACTTAGTCAACCCACGTGTGCCGTGAATCACGGCACACGCAGGGACATGTGCGTGTTTTACACGCCAGTGAAAAACGTCACTGTTTTTCACTGACGTGTGAAACGGGCCTTAAAGACACTTGTCCACAATCTCAAACAGTCACACTCCAAACTCCACTATGGTGAAGACTAAAGAGCTGTCGAAGGACACCAGAAACAAAATTTTAGCCCTGCACCAGGCTGGGAAGACTGAATCTGCAATAGGCATGCAGCTTGGTGTGATTAAATCATCTGTGGGAGGAATAATAAGAAAATGAAAGACCTACAAGACCACTGATAATCTCCCTCAATCTGGGTCTCCACGCAAGATCTCACCCCGTGGGGTCAAAATGATCACAAGAAGATGAGAAAAAAATCCCAGAACCGCACGGGGGGACCTATTGAATGACCTGCATAGAGCAGGGACCACCGTAACAAAGGCTAACATCAGTAACACACTACGCCGCCAGGTACTCAGATCCTGCAGTGCCAGACATGTCCCCCTGCTTAAGTCAGTACATGTCCGGGCCCATCTGAAATTTGCTAGAGAGCATTTGGATTATCCAGAAGAGTATTGGGAGTACGTCATATGGTCCGATGAAACCAAAGTAGAACTGTTTGGTAGAACCACAACTCATCGTATTTGGAGAATACAGAATGCTGAGTTGCATCCAAAGAACACTATATACCTGCTGTGTAGCATGGGGGTGGCACCATCATGCTTTGCGGTCTTTTTCTCTGCAAAGGGACCAGGGCGACTGATCCGTGTACGTGAAAGAATGAATGGGGCCATGTATCGTGAGATTTTGAGTCCAAACCACCTTCCATCAGCAAGGGCATTGAAGATGAAACGTGGCTGGGACTTTCAGCATGATAATGATCCCAAACAGACCGCCAGGGCAACGAAGGAGTGGCTTCGTAAGAAGCATAGGAAGTTCCTTGAGTGGCTTAGCTAGTCACCAGATATCAAACCCCATAACCTTTGGAGGGAGTTGAAAGTCCTTGTTGCCCAGCGACAGGCGCAAAACATCACTGCTCTAGAGGAGATCTGCATGGAGGAATGGGCTAACATACCAACATACACCAACAGTGTTTCAACCTTCTGAAGACTTACAGAAAACATTTGACCTTTGTCATTGTTAACAAAGGATATATAACAAAATATTGAGATGAACTTTTGTTATTGACCAAATACTTATTTTCCACCATAATTTGCAAATAAAATCTTGCAAAATCGGACAAGGTGATTTTTTTTCTGGATTTTTCTCGTTTTGTCTCTCCATAGTTGTGGTCTACCTATGATGTCAATTACAGGCGCCTCATCTTTTTAAGTCTAAGAACTTGCACAATTGGTGGCTGACTAATTTTTATTTTTTTTTTTTTTTTAAACCTTCATATTAGCGAATAGCATTATACAGGGCTGGTTAGGCAGGGAATTTCGACATACAGGTATCCATCTTGCTGGGTTGGAGGGCATAGGGAGATCTGACGGGTTCCCTTTTAGTTGTTCATGTGAAATATCTTCCGTCTCCTCCAGGGTGGTGTGTTACGGGGCTAAGTGGCTGAACAAAAAGTGAATTGAAAATCTGCTATGTAAAAGATTGTGTTATGGTGGCAGAGTAGGTGGACTATGTAGAAACCTCACTCATACTGGCGGTAGGCCTATTAGAAGTGACATCATCCTGCTGTGACTGAGATGAGTGACGTGTCCTAATCACTCTGCATCAGACTCTTGCCAGAAGCCAAGAGGGGGGAGCAATTGCAGTTGTGACTTTCGTTTTAGTTCTACTGCCTATTGTGATGTTACTTGGTGCTGCTGCTGCGGTCTGCTTCCACGTTCTTAGGCGTGAATGCATGTATGTGTTTCTTTTTCTTAGCGCCCTGTCTGTTGCCCACAATTGTTGTTGTATGTGCCCATGATCAGGACTCGATGCATCCTGGACGCAGCGGGTCCTGACCTGCGGGGACGCAATTCTCCTCCGCAGGAGAACGCAGGAGCCACAGCTCGTACCCACAATCAGGGTTCAGTGCACTGCAGTCTCTCGCTTGTGTTCTCCCTACGGAGGACGCTTGCGAATACGCAGCAAACAATTGACATGCTGCGGTCTGGGAAGACTCACCGCAGGTCAGTGTTTGCTGCAGAAAAAACAAGCACAGTGGACATGGGATTTCTAGAAATCCATCCACTATGCTTGTACTGTACAACGCAGTGTTTTGGACGCAGCTGAACCATGCTGCGTCCAAAAGACTGCAAACACTGATCGTGGGCACGCACCCTTAAACAGTCTTTCAGGTTTATGCTTCAAGGATGGAGAAGGAGGGTGGGGAGTATGATTTGATTTGCAGGTAGCTGGAATCTTGACTATAGCAGTGATCAATTCATAGTCTGCAGCTGCTGGAAGCGCTCTCAATTGAATCTATGTATTATGCCACATTCATACATGGGAGAACAGGCGCTAATTTACTGACTGACCGCAGGTTTTGTGACCAGAACTTAACAGCCTCAAATATGCCCATGAAGCGGTCTTATCAGAAGACCCATCTCCTGTCCATGAACTAAAGTCTATGGTCAGACTGTGATACATGGACTCCCATTTATCTCACCGTACTGCTGTGGTGGTTGTACACTGTTTTTAGGTTTCTATTTCTAATACTGTATTAATCTGTGCTCACAGAGATCCTCTCTAGGCTGTACAACCCTAAAATGAATGCTGCTTTGCTTGCCTTAGTATTTTGTTTTGGTTTTTTTTGTGTTAGAGATTCTGATGGTTGTTTGAAACAATTCAAAATTTATTTGAATTTATCTGTTAGAACCTGTGAATTTCACTAGATTCAGCTTTGGCGATTTTGCATCGAACAGATAAGGTCATCTCTAGTTGCAACTTTTTATTCCTTTGTATAACACTCCTGTTCACTTCTATGGAGCTGTATTCCAGTTTGCGGGCTGGAGAACTGCTGAAGAGACATGGGTCCTCTCCCTCTTCATACCTGTCGTAGTGTTGGCGTCAAACCTGTATCACTGTTACGATGTGCCATTATAATAGATCATGGAAATTCTTTTTCTAGTATTCTGTTTTTTTATAATAAGCAGATCTGTGACAGAACAAAGATTTTATTTAGCTCTTAAAGTATCCCAATTCTTTTTTTTTTTATTTTTTTCTGTTGTAGTATTTGCTGGATTTTTTTTTTTTTTTGCTTGCTTGCACCAATCATCTCAGCTGACACTGCCATACACGAGCTCTTGCTTGACTATGCACGCCTGTGTGATCTACATGATAACCGGCAACTGACCAATTCTCTGGGGTCTCACCTATGCAATAATGCAAACAGCAGTTTGAAATCGGACATTTGTGATCAACCACTCTCTCTCTCGACAGTCAGGCAATGCATCCATACACTTTAGACCATTGGCCAACTCCATCGATATCGGCGGGTTCAACTGACATTAGTTTAATGCATACGGGGGGCTTAAGTCTGACTATACTAGTCTTGTTTACTTGTAGGAGCTTTATCTTTACTTTTCAGTGCCTGGGCATCAGCACAGTCATGTGGTCCACTGGTCCCGATGGCGGGCTGTTGTCATTCTTATTGGTTCTACACTGTTAATGTCTGCTTGTGCAGATCTGGCTACTGAACATATTAGCCCCATTCTGAAAAATGCAACTGTGTCACAGGTAAGTAGTTGAATATAAATTCTGACCAAAAATAAATTATAGGGTGGTGGAATTCCCTGAGTGAAATGTAGTTTAACTTTTTTTTTCTTTTTTTTTTAATTTTATTAATATATGCTGTTTAGCTTAATCACTTATAAAGATATGTATGTGATTGCATCCAGTGAATAAGATAACTTGATTACGTTAAGAGGCTGAACACCCCAACCTAGCCAATTCTGCTCTCAACAACTCTAGGCAGTCAAAACGGGAGAATCGATATTTGCAGGTCTCTGGTCTATTGGGCAGGTCAGCAATCTGACCACTAGGTACAAGGGTTGTAAATCCTCTTACGTCCCGGCATTCCTAGCTATACATTTCGTTAATGGACAGGAGCCGGGAATGCCAGAGAGGTAAGTAGATTTACATGGCTGCCAACCAGTGTATTGATCTGTCCAATCCAGTCTACTAGGCAGCATACAATTGTATCAACTGATATAATAGTAACAGCAGCACAAACCTCTGTACTAGTGCAGTGTATTTACTTACTATTCAGTGCTGGCCAAAAGTATTGGCACCCCTGCAATTCTGTCAGATAATACTCAGTTTCTTCTTGAAAAGGATTGCAATCACAAATTCTTTGGTATTATTATCTTCATTTAATTTGTCTTCAATGAAAAAAAAAATAAAAAAAATTGTCATAAAGCCAAATTGGATATAATTCCACACCAAACATAAAAAAGGGGGTGGACAAAAGTATTGGCACTGTTTAAAAAAATCATGTGATGCTTCTCTAATTTGTGTAATTAACAGCACCTGTAACTTACCTGTGGCACCTAACAGGTGTTGGCAATAACTAAATAACACTTGCAGCCAGTTGACATGGATTAAAGTTGACTAAACCTCTGTCCTGTGTCCTTGTGTGTACCACATTGAGCATGGAGAAAAGAAAGAAGACCAAAGAACTGTCTGAGGACTTGAGAATCCAAATTGTGAGGAAGCATGAGCAATCTCAAGGCTACAAGTCCATCTCCAAAGACCTGAAAGTTCCTGTGTCTACTGTGCGCAGTGTCATCAAGAAGTTTAAAGCCCATGGCACTGTGGCTAACCTCCCTAGATGTGGAAGGAAAAGAAAAATTGACGAGAGATTTCAACGCAAGATTGTGCAGATGGTGGTTAAAGAACCTCGACTAGCATCCAAACAAGTTCAAGCTGCCCTGCAGTCCGAGGGTACAACAGTGTCAACCCGTACTATCCGTCGGCGTCAGAATGAAAAGGGACTGTATGGTAGGATACCCAGGAAGACCCCACTTATTACCCCGAGACATAAAAAAGCCAGGCTGGAGTTTGCCAAAACTTACCTGAGAGAGCCTAAAACGTTTTGGAAGAATGTTCTCTGGTCAGATGAGACAAAAGTAGACCTTTTTGGAAAAAGCCATCAACGTAGAGTTTACAGGAAAAAGAGGCATTCGAAGAAAAGAACACGGTCCCTACAGTCAAACATGGTAGAGGTTCCCTGATGTTTTGGGGTTGCTTTGCTGCCTCTGGCACTGGATTGCTTGACCTTGTGCATGGTGTCGCGGGCGGAGGAGGGGACGCCGCCCTCTCCCACTGCTCGGGTCCGGCTGCCGCGGCTGCTGCGGCCTGCTGCTGCTCGGTGGCTCGAGCGATGGGCCGGATCCCGGGGACTCGAGCGGCGCTCCTCGCCCGTGAGTGAAAGGGGATTGGTTGTTGGGATAGTTTATTGTCCGTGACGCCACCCACGGTTGTGGTGATTTAAGTGGACACCACCGCTGCTCTGTCTGGGGAGCCCGGGAGTGATGGTATGGAGCAGCCAGTTGTTGATTTGCCCCTCCGTGGGTAGGGGGTTTGGTGGTCCCGGGGCCCAGTGATAGGGTTGGTATGGGGGCAGGCGGGTATGGGGCCTGTGGAGGTGCAGGGGCAGCGCTGTGCCGCACGGCACGAAGGTACTCACTCAGCCAGTAAACACACCACAGTTCTCGGTAAACAAACGGCTGGTTGGACGGGTCCCTCGGACGGTTACGGTGCTGATGTTTCCTGCAGTTAGCGGTGACTGTCTCTTCCCTGCACCTATGTATAGTCTTTTTGGTAGCAATGGGTTCCCACCGGTTACCCGCTCCCCGACGTGGACATGAGCCGGAGGAGCCCCTCTTGCCCGCAGGCGCTGGCCCTAGGAAACTGGTGCCTTGGCGGTGGCGGTGTCTCCCCTTAACGGTCGGACTGTTGCCTTCAATCGGGACTTGGTTGTTAGGAGACAGAGGTCCCCTTCACTGACGGATTTGGCAAATTATGGCGACTCCTAGCCTTGCCCGGATCCGAAAGGCCCCTGCCCTGGTGCTGACTTTTTTCTTTGTATACCGCTCCGGTACCGCCGGGTCACCACCCGTCCACGGTCCTTTCGGCAACCTCCGAGCAATCTCTCTTGCAGACGGTCACCGCCGTCTGCCAACCTTGCTGTCTCAGTCCGGGGCACACACCCGGACCAACTTCAGGCTTCTTGCTGTCACTTTTCTCTGTCACTTCTTCTTTCTCTCACTACAACTCCACTGTTTACTCCTCCACTCTAGCCCTCAGCTAGACTCCAACTGCCTGGTTCTCCCGCCTCCAGGGCTGTGAACTCCTCGGTGGGCGGAGCCAACCGCCTGGCCCACCCCTTGATGTGGACATCAGCCCCTGGAGGAAGGCAACAAGGATTTAAGTTTTGACCTAGGTGTACCTGCCGGGAATGTGGAGTGCATGTGATGTTGTGACCTGTGACCCCTGGCTTGCCCAGGGCGTCACATTCCCCCTTAGCAAAACGCAGACCGTCCTCGGGCTGCCCGTCCAACACCGGTTTTATTTTCCTTTTTTTTGTTTTTCTGCAAAGATAAAAACGGTAACATGTATACAAGTAGAAAAACATCATCCCACATCGGGAGGCACATTTCTTAAACGTTACGGTTTTAAACGGTTAACGGTTACGGTCTCTGCTCTCTCCCACCCAAGTAACCTGGCCCTGATGCTGCCCCTAGAAAACAGGCAGCACCCCTTGACCCCAGACCTGAACCAGTTATCCGAGCGGGATCTGTCCTTCCCCTCCAGAGGGTAGCCACCGGTTCCTGTGGTGGCTGGGCCCCAGCCTGCTCTGCTGTGGGCCCTCCCTCCAACCTGCCTCTCCGGAGGCGGCAATTGCGGAAACAGTAACTGTAACACAACTTATTTACAAGCCACTAGCGTCTGTGGTTGCCCTGCAAGTTCACGGGCTTGTCCATAGAAAGTTCTCTATGCAAACAACTTTTCAAGCGGTCCCCACGGGGACAACGGTGCCAGCAACGGCCGGTTGCAAATCACGGTTGAATCAGGTGACTGTTCGGTAATCAATTTTTCATTTTTTGCAAAACTTTGTAAAACTTTCAAACGCACAGATGGTCCCAACGGGGACTGTGCAACGGTGCTCCGCTGCCATCACTCGGAGTCTTCGGCTTCACCTGAGGGAGAGGGTGCAGCACTCACACGGGTCTCTTGGCTGCCCCTCAATTTTGCATCTAGGGCAAACCACCCCCTCTCCCCACAGTGCCGGGTGTACTGCACTATATCGCCCGGCATCAGGTTACGACCGGGGTGCTCCTCCGGGCAGGTGGGCATTCACATCCCGCCGGGCTATAAACACTTCGGCCTCCAGGCCCGGTTCATAAATAAATCCATAGCCCCGGCGGACATCAAACCGCCTCACCTGTCCCTCATACAGCGGGCCCCGGACACGGAAAGTCGCTTGTCTCAGACTCTCTTTTTCTCTGATTTGCTCGGGCCACCAGCTCCGCTTTCTTCCTTTCCCTCTCACCGATCTCCAGGCCCAGCGGTACCGGCTCCCTGTCCCAGTACGGCGCTGATGCGAGCTCCGGCGCATGGGTCGGGCCCCGCGGGACATTCTGGATCCTGCCCACTGTCAGGGATCTGGGCGGCAGGTCCCGCGGCGTCTTGGCTTTGGGCGCCGCCTTGCAGCGGCAACCCGGCGCAACCTCAGCCAAGGTGTGGGGGATGGGCACAGGGGCTTTCCGCGGTTGGGCCTTCGGCACGGAACGGGTTATCAGCTCCGGCTCGGGGGACTTCTCAGGGGATGCCTCCGGTTCGATTTTCGGGGCTTTCCAGGGCAGCACCTCTGGTCGACTACGGGCTCCGGCTACAGGTCGGCCCGCCTGGGCAGGCATGCTGGGTATCGCTACCGGTTGCGGTGGTAGCGGGCCTAGTGGCGGGGTCACGGCTTCCGAGACGGGTGGCGAGGGAGGCAGCAGGGGGAGAGGGTTTGGACCGGGTCCCGCAGCCGCGATGACCGGCCCTTCAAGGGCATCGGGGCGTAGGTCACTCACCCTCCCTTCCTCCGCTTCCTCCTCGCGTCTCCGCACAGTCGCTATGACGTCCGCCATGTCGGTCTCCCACTCCTCCATGAGGAGCTGCATCTTGACCTGCAGCCTCTGGTAGACCTGCGCGGTCCGGATCGCCACCCACGCCGCGGTTCCAGGCGCGGGGGCTACGGTGCTGCGGGACGGCATCCACATGTTGCTGTCGGCTTCTCCCAGGAACAAGATGTCTGCAGAGTCCTGACGTCCCTGCTTTTATAGCCGCGGCTACATGCGTCCAGTCGCCATTTCGTCCCCCTTAGCCTCTTTCCGGCCCCTCCTCTATCGGGGCGGGGTTCTGGCTTTCGCGCCTCTGCTACTCGAGAAGACGCTCGAGCGGGAACTCTTCGCGCCAAAGATGGCGGCTTCTGAAATTTTTCTGCCGGACACCTCCGGCGGTCACAAGGCGCACCTCCTAGCCAGCGGCAGAGCGGTAAGATCCTGTTCGTGACGCCAAGTTGTCGCGGGTGGAGGAGGGGACGCCGCGCTCTCCCACTGCTCGGGTCCGGCTGCTGCGGCCTGCTGCTTCTCGGTGGCTCGAGCGATGGGCCGGATCCCGGGGACTCGAGCGGCGCTCCTCGCCCGTGAGTGAAAGGGGATTGGTTGTTGGGATAGTTTATTGTCCGTGACGCCATCCACGGTTGTGGTGATTAAGTGAACACCACCGCTGCTCTGTCTGGGGAGCCCGGGAGTGATGGTATGGAGCAGCCAGTTGTTGATTTTCCCCTCCGTGGGTAGGGGGTTTGGTGGTCCCGAGGCCCAGTGATAGGGTTGGTATGAGGGCAGGCGGGTATGGGGCACGAAGGTACTCACTCAGCCAGCAAACACGCCACAGTTCTCTGTAAACAAACGGCTGGTTGGACGGGTCCCTCGGACGGTTACGGTGCTGATGTTTCCTGCAGTTAGCGGTGACTGTCTCTTCCCTGCACCTATGTATAGTCTTTTTGGTAGCAATGGGTTCCCACCGGTTACCCGCTCCCCGACCTGGACATGAGCCGGAGGAGCCCCTCTCTTGCCCGCAGGCGCTGGCCCTGGGAAACAGGTGCCTTGGCGGTGGCGGTGTCTCCCCTTAACGGTCGGACTGTTGCCTTCAATCGGGACTTGGTTGTTAGGAGACAGAGGTCCCCTTCACTGACGGATTTGGCAAATTATGGCGACTCCTAGCCTTGCTGGGATCCGAAAGGCCCCTGCCCTGGTGCTGACTGTTCTTTGTATACCGCTCCGGTAACGCCGGGTCACCACCCGTCCATGGTCCTTTCGGCAACCTCCGAGCAATCTCTCCTGCAGTCGGTCACCGCCGTCTGCCAACCTTGCTGTCTCAGTCCGGGGCACACACCCGGACCAACTTCAGGCTTCTTGCTGTCACTTTTCTGTCACTTCTTCTTTCTCTCACTACAACTCCACTGTTTACTCCTCCACTCTAGCCCTCAGCTAGACTCCAACTGCCTGGTTCTCCCGCCTCCAGGGCTGTGAACTCCTCTGTGGGAGCCAACCGCCTGGCCCACCCCCTGATGTGGACATCAGCCCCTGGAGGAAGGCAACAAGGATTTAAGTTTTGACCTAGGTGTACCTGCCGGGAATGTGGGGTGCATGTGATGTTGTGACCTGTGACCCCTGGCTTGCCCAGGGCGTCACACATGGCATTATGAAGTCTGAAGACTACCAACAAATTTTGCAGCATAATGTAGGGCCCAGTGTGAGAAAGCTGGGTCTCCCTCAGAGGTCATGGGTCTTCCAGCAGGACAATGACCCCAAACACACTTCAAAAAGCACTAGAAAATGGTTTGATAGAAAGCACTGGAGACTACTAAAGTGGCCAGCAATGAGTCCAGACCTGAATCCCATAGAACACCTGTGGAGAGATGTTAAAATGGCAGTTTGGAGAAGGCACCCTTCAAATCTCAGGGACCTGGAGCAGTTTGCCAAAGAATGGTCTTCAATTCCAGGAGAGCATTGTAAGAAACTCATTGATCGTTACCGGAAGCGGTTGTTCGCAGTTATTTTGGCTAAAGGTTGTGCAACGAAGTATTAGGCTAAGGGTGCCAATACTTTTGTCTGGCCCATTTTTGGAGTTTTGTGTGAAATGATCAATGATTTGATTTTTGTTTCATTCTCTTTTGTGTTTTTTTTCTTTGCAAGCAAAATAAATGAAGATAATAATAACAAAGAATTTGTGATTGCAATCATTTTCAGGAAGAAACTGAGTATTATCTGACAGAATTGCAGGGGTGCCAATACTTTTGGCCAGCACTGTGTGTGACTGCTACAGCCAATCACTGAGCTTCAACGCTATGCCACAGTGGACTACATGAGCTCCTGAGCACAGTGATTGACTGCAGGGGCCACACGCTCTACACACCTCGAAAGAAAAATGTTATCAGACAACTTCTGTAATACAGATAGACCTGAATGTGTATATTTATTATATGTATGGCAAGAATTCATACCATTTTGTTTGGTTTTTTTGTGGTTGTTTTTTTTTTTTTTTTTTTTTAGTATTTTATCGGAGTCACTGTCCTAGCAATGATACCAGAACTTCCAGAAATTGTGAATGGAATCCAGTTTGCTCTTCTGAACAACCTGAGTCTAAGGTTGGTTAATTTCATAAAAAATTAAAGGACGTTTGTCAGTAGGATCAATCGTCCTAAGCTATCTGGCATGTAGGTCATAGGAAGCAGAATAAAATAACTTAATATCTGCAATCTGATGTCTTATTCCAGAAAAATCCGTGTCTTTCTTATATGTAAATGATCTGTTCCAGGCTATGGCTAATACATTGAGCTGCATGAGAATCTGACTCCAGGGCTCATATTTACCAAAAGAAGGTGTTAAGTGTGAGACATTTAACTAATACAGAACAATAAAACTGGACTTTTGTCTAAAAACAAACCTATATTTTTGCAGATCTCACAGCTCTTCTGTATTGTACGAATATTGCACCACTGTCTGCCTGTGAGATGGAGGCTGAAGCTGAGAGGAGCCTGCAGATGTCAGTTATAATCACACATAGCTTTGCAGTGAGAGCAGAAAACGGCCGAAACATATCAAATACTGATCATTCCCCTTTTATTTAAAATCAATTCTAGAGTCAGATTTTCATGCAGATCTTTTGTCTGGCCCAGAGTCTGAAACAGATCATTTACATATAAGGGAAAAAAATAATGTCCCTGGAAGGAGACATCGGATCACAGATATTAAGGCATCATTTTATTCAGCTTCCTATGATATGCCCATTTAGATGGCTTAGGAGGATTGATCCAATGACAGATGCCCATTAAAGCAATCTGTACTACTGGCGACGTGTCCAAGCAACTGAGGCTGAACATATTTAGGCTATTTGCGAACGTTGCCTTTTTTGGTGACCACAAAGATGCAGCCTTTTTGTACGTTTTTGGCCGCTAAACGCACACAAAACACACCAGCGGTAAAAAAAACGCATAAAAACCACATGCGTTTTTGCACGTTTTACCTTGCTTTTTTGCTGCCTTTTTGTTGCTGCGTTTTTCCAATGCATTGCATGGGTGAAAAACTGTGGCAAAAATGCAGAAAAAAATTTACATGTTGCATCTTTGTGGTCACCACAAAAACTCACCTAATACACAAAACTGCACTGTGCGGACAGCAAAAATGAAAACTCATAGACTTTGCATGACTTTTCTTCCCCAGCAGTTTTTTAAGACCAAAAAACGCACCCGAAAAAAATGCAGCGTGCGCACATAGCCTTAGAATGCATTTTATTCTTTGACTGCCTTTATGCTTTTGCTTTCAGTATTGAGATTGGGAGCTGCATTGCAGTGCAGGTGTGCATGCTACAGATGCCTATTCTAGTGCTGTTCTCTGTTTTCTATGTAAGTAACTCATTTTCCTCTTGCCACATGTATAATTTTCATAGAGCTCTGCAATGGTGTTTCATTATTCGTACTTGAACCAGGGGAGCACGCTTTGGCTGAGTGTCTCCTGACCTGAACTTGGCAGTTTCATATGCCTAAGATGGCGAGCTCAGGTCAGGAGAGCTACAGCCAATCCATGCATCACAGCCTCTGTGAAGCTGCTTCACATTGACTTGTAATAGTTCGTCAATGTTTTTTGTTTTGTTTTTTTATTCTCCTTGGTCTAGCAGCAAGCTATACACTTTGTCAAAATTTGTTTGTACCCTTCTGCTTAAAACTCCACTGCAGTGTTTTTTTTTATTTTATGACCGCTGAAATGGCGCCTTAAATGTAAGCCCCCGTCTTATATTAACCCTCTGGCATTTTCATCCTTTTTCGGTGCCATTCTAGTCCCACAGCGCCATCTTGTGCCCATAAGTTCTGGCTGACCTGACGTCAGAAATTGCGTCACAAACACTCAATGCAAGTTTGAGAGCCATAACGAGGCTCTAATAGTTGCACTGATTTGTAACCTTTGAACTCCATTAAACACTGGAGCCGCCAGCAGGTCACAAATTCCCAGACACCGACCAGAACGACGCTGGAAAAAGATGAAGGTGGCAGCAGGTGAACATGAGACAGCGGGCAGGAGACTTGCATTTAAAGCACCACACCAGTGTTGGGGGGGGGGGGGGGGGGGGAAGCACCAGTACAGCATTCTTTCAAAGTAAACCTGTCAGCAGGATTTAGCACTATAATGTAAATATACTTTATGGAAGATGACCAAGATAGCAACAAATTGTGAAATCTGATACTGATTAACTTTGACCTTGAAGTTCACCTCTAATTTCTTTGGAAGTTGTTCTGGGCTCTTTGGTTAGCATTTGTATTATCCATCTCTTCAATTTGTCATCAATTTTTTCTCTTGTGGCCACTGTGAGGGAGGTCGGCTACAGACTCGTACACGTTAAATTTCTGAATAATATGTGCAACTGTAGTAACTGGAACATCAAGCAGTTTGGTGATGATCTTTTATAGCCTTTACCTCTATCATGTTTGTCTACAATTTTTTTTCTTAGCTCCTGAGACAGCTCTCTCCTTAGTTTTATTTGGTCTTTGTTCCGTATGGCACTCACCATGACACCAAACAGCACATTGACTGCTTTTCATCTTTGAAATAGGCAGACTGTTTACAAGTTTATAGACACATGAAACGCTAATACAGGACTCGCCATTGTTTAACATGTCCCTACTGTTAAATTATTTTCAATCTTTTCTAGGGGGTATCATTATCTTTGTTCAGGCCCATTTCATTAGTGTTTTTGAGGGGTTTTTTTAACCACAATTCAAAAGCAGTGTCTGGTTTAAGTTTACTGAATAGCAACTAATAAACATTACTTTGGTCACCTTCACGTTTTTTCAGTTTTGTGGGTTTTTCTTGCATTAACAGAAGGGTAACAACAATTTTGTCCATGTGTATGTTCAAATGTTTCAGGTGTAATTTGTTCACATTAGACACCATTATTCTTGGACTGTTCGATAGTGATGCAGTATCCATTTATTATTTCATATGCTCAAGTAGTTTAGACAAATGTGGAAACCACACAATGGAGTCAAATAATCCATAATTTTTATTATCAAATTGTAGACACAAACAATTAAAAGAAGTTGTAAACACACTTCCTAAATAACAAACATAGTTAGGGAGGAAAGTAGAAGACCTCGAACATGTTTCGGTTTAGCCTTTTTCAAGGGACACCGCACGTTAATATAACGTGCGGTGTCCCTTGAAAAAGGCTAAACCGAAACGGCTGTTGGGCGCGGACCCTGGACCTTCCCTCCTAATTGAACTGCTGGTATGTACCCTGAGATGATCTATTGATCTATCCTAGACTAATTGTACCTGGATATTGGGGGTAATCCCCTTTACTATTGTGCCATGCAGTTTTTTAGTTAGGAGGGGTTCTTCTACACTTGTGTGACTGGGATTAATGTGGCCTTTTACTTTCACTAGACTTAGGAATCCACAAAACCCCAGCCATATATTATTTATAAGGCCCTGGTCCCCACATGTTCGAGGTCTTCTACTTTCCTCCCTAACTATGTTTGTTATTTAGGAAGTGTGTTTACAACTTCTTTTAATTGTTTGTGTCTACAATTTGATAATAAAAATTATGGATTATTTGACTCCATTGTGTGGTTTCCACATTTGTCTAAAGTATCTATAGGAGCTTATCCTCGTATTTTTGAATCCAATATTATGGGAACATCATGTGCTAATATACTTTTATTAACATGACTGAATACACTTGTACTTTCCCATCTTCCATGAAAAATCTTTATATGCTCAAGTAGTGTATCATTGTAACCTGATGATGACCATTTTTGTTTTTGATAAAAAGATCAAAAATGCTTAACATTTGTTACTTCTTAAACCAGTACACATGCTTTACGGTTTTGTGACCGAATTTTAATTATTTTCAATCCAGCCCACAGGATTTACTTTGGTTTTTAGTGATCTGCACCTGTGGGCCTGTATGTTCAGTGTGATCCTGATGAACTACATCTTTATGGATGGCAAGTGTGACTATTTTCAAGGTAAGGCATGGACTATGTTTTGTTTATGAAATAATTTATTGTTCACAAGACTAACAAAGTTGAAAAAAACATTCAATATATGTATTGTTTGGAGATATACAGGCTTCTATATTGGCAATCTGCACTTTAACCCCTTCAGTCCCCGGGCACTTTCCGTTTTTGCGTTTTTGTTTTTTTGCTCCCCTTCTTCCGAGAGCCGTAACTTTTTTTTAATTTTTCCGTCAATCTTGCCATATGAGGGCTTCTTTTTTGCGGGAACAAGTTGTACTTTTAAATGAAACCATAAGTTTTTTTCATATGGTGTACTGGAAAACAGCAAAAAAAATTCCAAGTGTGGAAAAACTGCAAAAAAAAGTGTGATGGCACAATAGTTTTTGGGATGTTTTATTCACGGTGTTCACTATAGGGTGAAACTGATGTATCTATGTGATGCCACAGGTCAGTGCGAGTTTGTAGACACCAAACATGTATAGGTTTACTTGTATCTAAGGGGTTAAAAAAAATTCACAAACCTGTCCAATAAAAGTGGCGTACGTTTTGCGCCATTTTCCGAAACCCGTAGCTTTCTCATTTTTTGGGATCTATGGCTCAGTGACTGCTTATTTTTTGAGTCTCGAGCTGACTTTTTTTTAATGGTACTTTTTTTGCGCAGATGCTACGTTTTGGTCGCCTGTTATTGCATTTTGCGTAAAACTTGCGGTGACCAAAAAACGTAATTTTGGCATTTGGAATTTTTTTGCCACTACGCAGTTTACTGATCAGATTAATTTTATATTTTGATCGGGAATTTCTAAACGCGGCGATACCAAATGTGTATTTTTTTTTTTAACCCTTTAATTTTCAATGGGGTGAAAGGGGGGTCATTTGAACTTTTAGCGGTTTTTTTTTTTTTGTTTTTAATTTTTTAAAACTGTTTGTTTTTTTCCTTGTCCCCCCTAGGGGGCTATAGCGATCAGCAATCCGATCGCTCTGATCTATCTGCTGATCCCAGCTATACAGCTGTAAACAGCAGATACGGTCACTTTCTGCTTCACTGGCCTCCGGGCAAACTGAAAACGAAAGTGAAACGTCATAGCTGCAGGCGTCATCACATGACCCTGTGCTACCATGGCAACCACCGAAAGTCACGTGATCACTCACGTGACTTCCAGTGGGGGCGGCGTTAAGTGAAAATCTTCACCGCGCGTATATATATATCTCGCTGCCAGACTTTGGCAGCGAGATGTAAGGGGTTAATGTTACGGGTGGAATGCGATTCCACTCGTAACATGCAGGCACACATCAGCTGTTGAAAACAGCTGATATGTGCGCCAATCGCCGCACCCTGCCCGCGGCAGGGGGCGGGGCTTAACGGCACACGATCCATGACGGATAGATCCGTCAAAGGTCGTTAAGTAAGTTAAGCAATTCTGTCATATATTATAATTAAATTGCAGCAGTGGCATCATGCAAGTGGAGCTGGTAAGATGGTTAGCAAGTTACAACCTTGGTCATGTGACTTCTATCAGTGAAATTTATTGTAAAGACTACAATTCACAAATCTTTACTTAAACTGAAAATCTTTGCCTCTATCCCATACACATTTCTATTCATTACAGGAGTACATCTGATGACGGTGCACATGCAGCCAAAACATGCATCAAATTTAAGAGCAGAGCAGTGAGTTGATGGTGGGAGCATTGTCCCCATGTCACCTTGCTTAGATGCTGTGATCTAAGGGAATGTGCACACTGGTACTTTTAGTGCTTTTTCAAGCAGACGCTGCCTGAAAAAGATGTAAAAAAAAAATGCACATATTTATAGGAATATAACGACTTGCTGTCCACATATTCAGTCTTGGAACTTCGTTCATAGGAGTTCACCAAGAATGTAATTAAAATGGTCAGCCCATCCTAGTCGCATGATGTCTGCCATTTTATTACATGTTAGGACTGTTGCAATCTGAAGAAACATAGACCTGTCTCAACTGACAGAGCTGAATTGTAAGTATATATGCTGGAATTGCCAAAGAAGCACTGTGACAGGAGAAAAACTAAAGCTTTATGCTCCATCAGCTGAGGAAGAGGACTTGGGCTGGGGAAAAAATTCCTATGCATTTCAGCCAAGGTGAAGCTATACATCCCCTTTTCTCACAGCCGTTCTTCACCAGCTCCGGCATGTGTACTTGTCATACAGCTCTTCTAACATTTGAAACACACAACACAAACAGGTTGCAGCCTGAAGAAACACTGCTGACATGACTACGATGAGCTGGCATTTGTCATAAACTTGTCCTAGTCATGCAATTTATTTTTGGAGAACCTATATTACCGTCTACAGGCGTAAAAAAAAGCTAAATCGTAATTAGATCTGACTGTTCTTTTGGCAGCAAACAAATTTTTTTTAATTTATTTTTAATCAAAGAAACTACTATAGCTGCTTAGCCTGTGTACCTGAATATCTTTCCAAATTCTCTGCCAGAGTACATGCAGATTGCGTACACCAAGGGTGCACAACCTATGGCCTGCTAAGCTATTCTGTGCAGCCCCCAACCATCCGGTGACAGAAATGCTGTTTTAAACGGAAGTTACGTAAAGAAAAACCATGGTGGCACATTGATGACTCTGTTCCCCATAAGTTTTAGGAGAATGGACTTCCTTTACCCCGCTGTTACTTCAGAAAGATGTATAAGAGTTACTGGTGGCCATTTATTCTTGCAGCTGTCCCCATTGTAAATTTAAATGACATGAATTACAAGGCAGAGAGTCACATTCACTCATGGCATTCCACATTGCAAACTATGGGTAAAGATTCCTATTCTTTCCATAGGTGCAGGTTCCACTCTGTGGACTGCTATCTATCAAACACTTATGGCATATCATTTTGATCTCCCAGAATAGTCTCTTAGCGTGGTAATCCTATACAGTGGGATCTAAATGTTTGGGCACCCCCGGTCAAAATTACTGTTTACTGTGAACAGTTAAGCAAGTCAAAGATCAAATTATCTCTAAAACGCATTAAGTTAAAGATAACACGTTTCGTTTTGTATTTTAGACAGTCAAAAAGTCATCTTTTGCATTTGAATAATTACAAACAAAAAGGAAAGTGGGCCGATGCAAAAGTTAAGACACCCTTGGAGATTTTGTGTGCTCCAATAATTTTGACCGAGGTTTCAGACCTTTAATTAGCTTGTTAAGGTTTGTCTTGTTCACTATAATCATTAGGAAAGGCCATGTGATTCTGTCAGTTTTAAAAAAAAACCTAGCCTTCTCTAACCTTGTGCCAAAAAACAGCAACCATGGGTTCTTTTTAAGCAGCTGCCTAGCACTCTGAAAATGAAAGTGGTGGAGGCTCACAAAGCAGGAGAAGTCTATAAGATGGCAAAGAGTTTTCAAGTTGCCCTTTCCCAAGTTTGAAATGTAATTAAGAAATGGCAGTATATGCCTGTTTGTGTATGTATCTGTGCATGTCTGTGTGGATGGGGCCCATTAAGACTTTTGCCCAGGGCCCACAAAAACCTGTAGCCGGCCCTGGCTCCTACTCTCGGAGATTAGCAACCGCTCTGTCTCAAAGGCTGCTTCTCCTGCAGTGTTGCACCACACACTGCAAACAACTCCATTAAAAAAAAGTGGCCTGTCAGGCACATGTCAAACACACCCATGGGTGGGGTTTCTAGGTGGCCAGACCAAATAAACTACACTACAAACAAGTGGCACCACAAGTACCATAATGGACCTTCAGGCTTCAACCAGTTCTGTGGTACATACCAGCCACTAGCAATGTAGCAGGTCGCCATCTCACAATATAATATATTTATAAAGTTGAAAAGAGGATGGCTTTTACAAATAATTATGATCCTAAACACACATCAAAAATCCACAATAGACTACCTCACAAGGCACAAGCTGAAGGTTTTACAATGGCCCACAGTCCCCTGATCTAAACAACATTGAAAATCTGTGGCAAGAATGGAAAGACTCTTGGCTGGATACAAATAGTCTACAAGCTCTGATACTTGCCAAAGAAAGCTACTAGGTACTAAACGTGCAGGGTGCCTTAGCTTTTGCATCGGCCCAATTTACTTTTTTTCGCCTAAAATACACAGGTAATGTGTCCTCTTGTGCCCAAACTTTTACATGTCACTGTACATTGATGATTTTCTTGGGATTGTTAGAGAAGTTTTAAAGGGAACCAACCAGCTGTATTTTCATATACAAAAGTAAAGCCAGTACTGTACTGGCACTATGATGCTGAATCTAAGCATACCTTTTATTCAGAGATTGGATGTTTTATTTCAGAAATATGTGCAAGTAAAGTTCCAGCAATGCACTGTTATTTGATTGACCGGTACAACAAGAAGGGAAAATATGGGTTGGGTCTTGCTTATCTATTCCCTCCCCTGTCTGGCTGCCTGCGCCAGAATTAACGTCTATGACAGACTGGGAAGAAGGCCAGGTAGGCAGGGGGTGGGAATAGATAGTAAGACCGACCCACATACTCTTCCTGTTGCACCTGTCAATCAAATAGCAGTGTATGCCTGTAATATTACTCGCACATATTTCTGAAATATAACATCCAATCTCTTAACAAAAGGTATACTTACATTCAGCATCCTAGCTCTAGTATGGCACTGGCTTTACTTTTATATAAAAATCCTGATGGCTCGTTCTCTAACTCTAACTTAAATGTTTCTGGGATTAATTTTATAGCATCTGTTAAAAATCAAAGAAAATACTCAAAGGTGTGTTTTCCAAGATACCCACTAAAGGAATAAAGAACATGTTTGTTTATATAGTTTATGAATATGGGTGTACCAAAGCTTAAATTTGTGTTTCTTGCTTTACAGCAGAGTACATAACTGCATAGTAGATAAATACTGCCTGCATCCACCCAGCTGAGTCACACCCCTGAGCAATTCTTTGTTTTATTGAGTTATTAAAGGGAATCTGTCACCAGGTTTTTGCTATCTCTTCTTAAAGCAGCATAATCTAGGGACAGAGACCCTTATTTGAATAATGTGTCACTTACTGAGCTGTTTGCTGTCATTTTAATAAAATCAATGTTTTTTCTCTGCTGCAGACCTAGCAGTTAGGCCCCTTTTCACACGTCAGTGATTCTGGTACGTTTGTGCTTTTTTTTTAAAACGTACCAGAATCACTGACATACGCAGACCCATTCTAATCAATGGGTCTGCTCACACATCAGTGATTTTTCACTGAACGTGTCTCCGCGCAGCGTGGCCGTGATTCTGCACGGAGACATGTCAGTTTTTCTCTGGCATCACTGATGACCCACGGACCACACTATGGAGTGGTCCGTGTGTGATCAGTGAAACACGTACCAGAAAATCATGGACATATTAAATATTACAAATTTTCAGCTTACCTTGCCTGCTATTCGCTGTGCCTGCTCCGCTCTCTGCAGCTCTTGCCTGGCTCATGAATATTCATGAGAGCAGGAAATGCTGACCAGGAAGTAGCTGCACAGAGCGGTGGGCGGACGCTGGAGAGCCGAGGAGTTCAGCACCATAGACAGCAGCAGTGAAGGCAGGTGAGTAATGTCCATGTGCAATCACGGGATCACGGATTGCACATGGACAACCCACGTGTGCCGTGAATCACGGAACACAGAGGGACATGTGCGTGTTTTACACGTCAGTGAAGAACGTCAGTGTTTTTCACTGACGTGTGAAACGGGCCTTATACAGAGCTCATGTATATGCTGGACTACCTGGCACCACCCAACGTAGTCCTCTAATGATAATCTACTGCTGATTAAACAGTGATTTTATCAAAACTACACTAAGCAGCCCCATAAGTGACACATCTCTGCACCTACATTATGCTGCTCTCAGCTTAGGTGGCAAAAATCTAGTGGCAGATTCCCTTTAAGAGAATTACCACATGCTATGTGATTTGGCAGGCCTAAAGAAATTCACCTTTTATTAACTCTTAACAGTAATCCATCATGACCATGTGGCCCTCGGACTGGACAAGGTCGTGCAGCCCCGGGGTAAACTTTTAATCTAGCAATTTTTTGGGGCCTTGGTGCTTTTAGACTTTTGTATGAACAAATATGCAAATGAACTTGCCGTACAAAGCTGTATCTAAGGAAAGATTTACAATATTGATGTAACATGATTTATTTTCTCTTCACAGGAACGGTCTTGGTAATGGTTTACTTAATACTACTTGCAATGTATTTCTTTGCACCATCTCCTGCTGGCTGCTAATTGATCCCTTTTGAAAGACTCGATCATTAAGAAAATTCTTGCAATCTGAGGCAGACTGACTAACATGGAATGTGAATTTGTGAAACACTGGATCATTTATTAAAAATACTGGGTTTGGAATTTAAACTTCCAAATTTCAAGTCATTAAATAGCAGAACGCGTTCTAGTTATGAAGCAAACAGCCAGCAATCCTGGTTATTCTTTGTATTTGCCGACCCTAGGAAAAGCCACTGATGTACGTGTTTTATACCCTTTATAGCTTTCATTTTTTTATGGATATGGTGGCAGACACTTTTGAAAATTTTGCTGTCATACTTATTACTTGGTACTGCACTTGACTTTTCTATCAATAGACTTTTCATGGCAAATCTACTCTCCTGTTTCTGGTACATTCCACACTTAGATGACAATACCAGAGTCACTTAAGTTGGCAGCTGTACTTTTTCAATACAACTTTATATGGGTGGGGTGCAATAATGAGTCTTCCCTGCACTGCAATCTGTGTGAAATATTATAGGAATGAAATGGGACAGACTGCTGTATTTACATGTGGATTGCGGTATGTTAAAAAAATTAATACAATAATCCTAGAACTTCTTAATCTTTATGCATTGTAAATAGTTGTAAGATTATAATCTGATTAAAGCATTTTTTTTTTCCTTCAAGGTGTGTTTTCTGTAATCTAATTTGTGGGCCATCATCAGTTAGTAAGACTACTTTGATATCACAACAATTACCTAATTTTCCAAAGAATAGCACCTGTACTGCATATCCGTCTGAACAATCTTTTGAAGAGTACAGTATTTATTTTTATTTTTTTCTTAAGCGTTTTTATTGAATTTTTCAAAATTGCATTATACAATAAGAAAGCATAAAACTTAAAGAAGTTGTCCAGTTACCAAAACTGATTTTTTTTTTCTGATAAATCTTGCTAATATGTGCCCCTCAACACATCTATTATGTTTTTTCAGCAAAATTACCTTTTATTGTGCACCAGCAGCACATGCTCATTGCTGGCTCCAGCTCTGATGGGGTTAATCTCTCCTCTGACTTCCTGTGTTCAGTTCCTACAAGTCCCAGAATTCTTTGGCTCTAGGGCGGTGTCTAGCTTATCTAACACACCCATTGTGTCTAATACACCCACTCTGCTCTCCGACCAAACCCACCTCCCTGCCTCTTCCCAGTGGATGTGCACTCAGAGAAATCACACAGACAGCAGCAGCTCTACACAGCCAGGGGAAGAAAGTGTGTGTGTGTGTGTGTGTGTGTGTGTGTGTATATACAGTGTGTGTGTGTGTGTGTGTGTGTGTATACAGTGTCTGTGTGTATATACAGTGTGTGTGCGTATATACAGTGTGTGTGTGTTTGTATGTGTGTGTGTATGTCATACTCACCTGTCTGCAGGGTCCCGGTGCCATGCCTGCTTCCAGCCCCTGTCTCTGTACCGCCGCTTCGGCTGTGTGCAGTCTCCCCGGGGCACGTACGAAGCTTGCAGGACCTGGCGGTGGATCACCTGATGCAGTCACCTGACGCATCAGCTGATCGATTCTCGTGGTGTCGTCGGCTTTTTCGCGCCCGGCCGGCTATCAGCTGATCCTGCCGTCAGGGGACTTCATCAGCTGATTACCGGCAGCTCCTGCAGTGATGGGCCAGGATCAGACTCCGCTGCAGGAGCTGCCGGTAATCAGCACATAAGTGAGTATGTATGTATTTATTTATTTATTTATTTTTCTACTGATGCATCAGCTGATTGTATAATCGGCTTTTATACAATCAGCTGCTGTCATGTGATTCACATCCTTTAACCTGACACATCATCTGATCGCTTTGCCTTCCAGCAAACCGATCAGATGATATTGGATCCTGATTGGACGGCGCAGGACCCTAACCCAGGATTACTGCGGAGGGGGGTTTATTTCAATAAATATGGAGTCACTAATTGTGTTGTGTTTTATTTCTAATAAAAATATATTTTTCTGTGTGTTGTGTTTTTTTTTTTTTGTCATTACTAGAAATTCATGGTGGCCATGTCTAATATTGGCGTGACACCATGAATTTCGGGCTTAGGGCTAGCTGATAATATACAGCTAGCCCTAACTCCATTATTACCCAGCTAGCCACCCGGCATCAGGGCAGCTGGAAGAGTTGGATACAGTGCCAGAAGATGGCGCTTCTATGAAAGCGCCATTTTCTGGGGTGGCTGCGGACTGCAATTCGCAGTGAGGGTGCCCAGAAAGCTTGGGCACCCTTCACTGTGGATTCCAATCCCCAGCTGCCTAGTTGTACCCGGCTGGACACCAAAATTAGGCGAAGCTCACGTCATTTTTTTTTTTTAAATTATTTAATGAAATTCATGAAATAATTAAAAAAAAAAAAGGGCTTCTCTATAATTTTTGTTCCCAGCCGGGTACAAATAGGCAGCTGGGGGTTGGTGGCAGCCCATACCTGCCTGCTGTACCCGGCTAGCATACAAAAATATGGCGAAGCCCATGTCATTTTTTTTTTTTTTTTTCTTTTTGGGTAAAAAACTGCATACAATCCTGGATTGAAGATGCTGAGCCTTGTAGTTCTGCAGCTTCTGTCTGCTCTCCTGCATACACTAGTGAATGGAGAATGCTGAGCCTTGTAGTCCTGCAGCTGCTGTCTGCTCTCCTGCATACACTAGTGAATGGAGGATGCTGAGCCTTGTAGTTCTGCAGCTGCTGTCTGCTCTCCTGCATACACTAGTGAATGGAGGATGCTGAGCCTTGTAGTTCTGCAGCTGCTGTCTGCTCTCCTGCATACAATGAACATTTTGAATAAGGAAATGACATCAGACCTTTTTTTTTTTTTCATCAACAATCTTTAATGGCATTTTGCTCTGATTAAAAACGCAGTGAGCAAAAACGCAGCAAAAAACGCACCACATCGCGGCAAAAACGTGACATGCAGCACCGCAGATGACAGCAGAGCAAGTTGGTGACATGCTCTGCTCTGACACATAGTGTGCTGCATGTCACTGTATCCACTCTGGGACTTGTTGTGCAGGTGACCGGATGATACATGTAACTAACTGCCCCACTCTGTAATTTCTGCTGCATAGTACCAACTGTATACACTCTCCCCTGCACAACAAGTCCCATAGTGGAGACAGTGACATGTAGCATCCGGTCACCTGCATAACAAGTACCAGAGTGGAGAAAGATAGTGACATGCAGCACACTATGTGTCAGAGCAGAGCATGTCACTGTCTCCACTCTGGGACTTGTTGTGCAGGTGAACGGATGCTACATGTCACTAACTGTCTCCACTCTGGGACTTGTTGTGCAGGTGACAGAGTGGAGCAGATTGGTCCCATGCAGCGTCCAGTCACCTGTGCTGCTGGGGGGAGTATATGATCACACTGCCGACAGCGCCCGCTCTCCTGACAGCTGAGCACAGCGGGCGGGTGGACAGTGTGATCACATACTTGCGTGACAGGGGGGATTTCAGTGGAGGAAACCCCCCCCCCCCCTGTACTCCACACTGGAGCCCGTACCTCACACAGCTGACGGAGGGTAAGAGCGCGCTCTGCCTTCAGTGCTCCACACTGGCGTCCTCCGGCTCCTCCCCTCGATGCTGGGCTGTGACGTGCGGTAGTCAACGCCCACAGCCCAGTCAATCAGTGTGAGTGGCGCCGGCATCCTCTGACGTACCCGTCTAGTTTGAGAGCCCGGAAATGCCGGGACGTCAGAGGATGCCGGCGGCCACAGCTCCAGGGGGTCATGTGACAGACACTGAGCGTGCAGGATAGCGCCGCTCAGTGCCAGAACTGGAAACAGAAGCCAATGGAGAAGATGCATACAATGGTAAGTGACAATCATTGGGGGAAAAAAAAATGGGTGAACCACCCCTTTAAGCTATATACCATTATATAATGGATGTTCATATCTAAACAAAATTTAACAATCCGTAAGGATTGGGCTCAACATTGAATAGTCCAAATCTCAGAGTTATATTTTAGACAAGGATAGTGGACACAAATGGGGGGTGATAAATAGTACTTCCATTCCTATTTCCACATCTCCAGCAACAATTAGGATCACTAGGATTTTGTTTAACAGAGAAGCTGTATGATACTAGAATACAAGTAGCTTAAATTTATTTTCTCTATAGACTTCTCCATATCCCTTGGCAAATATTAGATTCCTGCAGAAATCCCTCCCTATTGCTCATATCGGGTATTTTGGGTGTTTTAGTTGATTTATCTGGGTAGGGGTTGAGTAATATCTGATATATAAAACTGATGTTAGTCCCTTAGCCGAAACACATGCTCTGCATAGTTTTTCAAAGCGAGTGGAATAAGTGACTTTGAAGGAGGTGAAGCGCGAATGCATATATAATGTCAAATTTGTTAATATCAATAATGAAAATTCTAAGGTAAAGTATGTTGAGAAGGTAGTGTATGTCAACTATGTCCGCAAAGCAAAAGGTTTTCTTTAAAGCTAAGAACGCACTTTGCGTTTTTACCAGCGTTTCTGGAGCGTTTTGAGCTGCAGCGTTTTCATGCCAAATGGCCTGCGTTTTGCATTTCCATTATATTCTATGGAAAAAGATGATTTCCAGACCCCAGTTTGCGTTTTAAAATGCTGCGTTTAATTTGCATATTTTGTGGCAAAAAACATACGTTCAAAGAAGCAGCATGTCAAACTTGTTTTTGCCATTTCTGCAGCATTTTGCTAACATAGGTTCCTATGAGAATTGTCAAAAATCATGGGTTCATAAGAAATATGCGTTTCAAATGAGTTTTCCCTGCATTTTGAGCGCAAACAAACGCAGGTAATGGATGATGCAAATGATATCAAAAACGTCATCAACATCACATCCATTTGGAAATATAAAGGAGGCAATTGGATAGATTATTGTGCCTCAGTAAGCTTAGCACAACAGTCCTTATTTTTGGAAGAAATAATTGATATCCAATGGCTTGGTATCAACGTCTAAAAATTGATGTCCCTAAATTGATCAGTCTGGTAAGTTATACATTTTATTTTGGGTTATATATTTTTTTTTCTAGATTATATTTTTGAAATTAATTTTGTTTAAGCTAGAAATACTATTAATTTCTAAAATCTTTTATTTTTGGTTTTGGTTAATAAAGGTAGAATCAATGCCATGCTTGTGTGGGACCCAGCTTCACCTGAATATATGCTGAAATTAAAAAGGACAGACTGTTGGGGAATCATTTGTACCGAATTATTTCCTCAATGGCATGAGCTTGATCAGGCAATGCAACATAAAATTGGTAATGTTTTTAAAAAATTAAATTATCACATTTTATTATCAAAATATTGATTAATATTATATTTAAAAAAAATTATCAATATAAAATTAATCTCATTCAAATTCTAGAACAAGATGTTAGAAAGTGCTGGAGGTCTGTAAAAGACAGGTATAATAAAATAAGAACTGAAAGATTTAAAAGTGGGTCTTCACCTAAAAAAAAAAAAGTTTTTATCTACTATGATGATCTGCGTTTTTTAAGTACAAGCCGACAATTACGTCAGTAAGTATTTGTTTTTGTTTTTTTAATTATATTTTATTTTAAACTTGTAATTTTTAAATTAACACTTTTAACAAAATTACATTATATTTATTAATAGAGTTTTTCATATTGTAGAACTTCAGGCAATATGCCTCCTGTTGAAGAAACACCTGTTGAAGGACAAGCACTTGAAACACAAGTTAGCCAAGATGATGATGTAGAGAGGACCACCAGCCTTCAACAATCATTAGAAAATGAGGAGTGTGAACAGACTTCATTAACTGGAGAAACCAGTGCAACTACTTTGGTTCAACCACCAAATTTGAGATCATCCTACACTAAACCAAATAATAAAAAAACAAAACCAAAAATGTTTTGGAAGATTGATATAACCAAACATTAGATATTCTCAAAACAGCCACTGAGGATGATGAATATGATAATTTTGCAATGAGCATAGCAGGACGTTTGAGGAAAATGCAAGATTCCAAAAAAAACAAAAAACTCTTGCATGACTGCAATATGTGGAATGATGAGCTGCTATGAAGAGGGTCCATTTCCATCTGGTGGTGAGATTCTAAATATTTTAGATCTTTTTCAGAAACCCCCCCCCCCCCTTCCCCCAAAGAAATTGAGTCAAATTCTCAAACAGAGTATCTCAAGACCAAATCTCTATCCTGACTTTCAAAATTGATTTATACCACCATTCCCACAAAAGTATTTCATGAACCCTAACCAAAATGATTATATTCATCAACCTCAAAGAAATGTAGCTAATAATCCAAATACTCATTTGAGGGCCCAAGAAAAAAAGCAAGGAGGTTTTTTTACTCAGCAGCTTTTTTCTGATCAATAAATATTTAATTTAAATATAATTAGTAACAATGATATTTTTTGTTAAATATGTAACATTTAAATTGCCATTTTTAAATTTTGGCTTAAAGTTTTCTTTCTGTAATGTGAATAGTTGCATTTTGGAATTGGTAAAAATTAATTTAAAATTAATTTCCAACATCCTGGAAAATTTCATTGTTTGCTTTAATTTTTTAAAGTTTAACCAAATATTTGTTTTCTGACATTGATGTTATCATGTCAACCGGACATGACATCAGTTGTAATCTTTGTATAAAAAAAAGGGCAGACATCTTGGTTTATCAATGGCACAACTTCATTTAACTTTGTTTAGTTTCAAAACACAACTCTCTACTTGCAGATCAAAACGCATGTAAAAAGCGCTTAAAACGCATCTAAAACGTGGTAAATACACATGCATTTTCAGCGCTAAATTTCTGAAAAAGGCAACTTTGGTCAAATCAATTAAGGCAAAAACGTGCGCTTAAAACTGCAAGTAGGACAGTGCAAAGTGCGTTCTTACCCTAAAACAGAGGTCTGTTAGAATTGAATGTCCAACTATCCGATAGATGCTCAGACATTAATGAAAATATGTATATATTATTTTTTTTAACACTTTTTCCCAAATACACAGTACAGTATTTGGAAGCCTTGAGGCTTGACCTATTCTACAATTAAATAATTGCAGCCTTTCAACCAACATTTGGTATATGAACAGCACCAGGACACAGACTGGGTTTTTTTTTTGTTTTTTTTTTAAACCCAGAACTCGATCATTCAGGTTCGCTCATCCCTAATTAGGAACTTTTATTCAACGTAAACACGGAATCCTGGAAGGGATGACATGACTTTCACAGAGCCCTAATCTTATCATCATGGTTGTATTGCCTGAAGAGACGGAAGAATTTGTGCAAGCCTACATCTACAGAAGGTCTGTGCAAGGTTTGCCTTTAAAACTGCATCAAAATATCTTTGAAAAGGCTGGTACCACCAAATACTTGTTCACACACCTTATACTTTAATTGATTTAAAATAATTTATAAACAATTATTTCAAAAAGATTCTTAATTAGCAGTATGTTTTGTACACACCTGGCTAAAAAGTTTGCAGTTATGTGTGTGTATATATATATGTACACTCTGCGCATAATTTGCATTTATGATTAATTTTATCATTGAACTATAACAGTGTTGCTCCATCCAAAAGGTTAATAAGCCTGAATATGTAAGAAGGTAAAAGTGATGTTTTGTTTTATAGAATATATGTGCTTACTTATTGGGTTATTGTTAGTTTGTATAATTATTGTGCAATTAAATCATAGAATTGTCGCGGGCGGAGGGGTGGGAACGCTGCTCGTCTGGACTCGCTGGCGCTCTGGTCCGGTGCTTCTGCTCCTTGGTGGCTCGAGCACGGGCCCGGACCCGGGGCTCGAGCAGCGCCTCCTCGCCCACAAGTGAAAAGGGGAGGTTTTTGATGGATGTTTGGGATGTTGGTCGTGACTCCACCCACGGGTTGTGGTGATAGTAAGCACCACCGCTGCTGGTGACGGGGAATCCCGGGAGTGATGGCGGAGAGCAGCTAAGGTGTTGACCCCTCCTTTGGTAGGGGCTGTTGGTCCCGGGGCTCCGGTTGGGGAGTAGGGAGGAGGGAATAGGTGCAGGTGCCGATGCGGGGAGGCAGCGTGGGCGCAGGTGCAACGTTGCGGTGCCGGATGGCACTGTTGTACTCACTCAGACACAGAAGGACAGCGTCTCTGGTAAACCAAACTGCTGGATGGACGGGGCCCACAGCCGGCTGCGGTGTTCACTCTCCCCGGACGGGTTGATGGTGGCTGTCGTTTTCCTGCACCTGTGTAAATGTATTTGACTCCTATGGCTTCCCACGGGTAGTCCGCTTCTCGGCGTGTACGTGTCAGGAGAGCCCGTTTTGCCCGCAGGCGCTGGCCGTTGGATCTCTGGCCCTTGGCGGTGGCACTTATCCGGACGGGTTGGGCTGTTGCCTTCTGACGGGACTTAGGTGGGAATGAACCCGTGAGGTCCAGACCGCAATCAGAGAATTTGACCTTTATGGCGGCTCTGAGCCTGGTCGGGGTCTGAGTACCCTGCCTTGGTGCTTGGCTTCAATCTGCTCCCTGGTTCGGTACTGGCGAGCCACCGCCCAACCCCGGTCCTACGGTTCCGCTGACCTACAGACTCCTGCAGACGGCCACCACCGTCTGCCGACCTTGCTGAATGTGCCTCGGCTCCAACCCAGACACAAACAGTCTCACGCCTCTCACTTTCACTTCCTACCACAATCTACCGTCTATTCCCGCCTCCAGGCCTGTGAACTTCCCGGTGGGTGGGGCCAACTGCCTGGCTCCACCCCACCTGGTGTAGACATCAAGTCTGGAGGGTGGCAACAAGGGTTTCTGTTTGACTGGTGTCACCTACCCAGGGGAGGGGGTGTGTGTGATAGTGTACTGTGACCCCTGGGCTCCAGGGCGTCACTGAATCATAGAATGGTAGAGTTGGAATGGACCTCCTGGGTCATCTAGTCCAACCCCCTGCTCAATGCAGGGTTCACAAAATCATCCCAGACAGATGTCCGTCCAAAGTTGGTTTTTTTTTGTTTGTTTTTTTTTATAAAGACTTCCACTGAAGGAGAACTTGCCACCTCTTGTAGCAGCTTGTTCCACTCGTTGATTACCCTCACTGTCAAAAAGTTTTTTCTAATATCTAATGTGTCTCCTCCCCATCAGTTTCATCCCATTGCTTCTAGTCTTTCCGTGTGAAAATGAGAATAAAACTGATCCCTCTACAGTGTGATAGCCTTTAAGATATTTGTAGACAGCTATTAGGTTTCCTCTCGGTCTTCTCTTTTGCAAGCTAAACAATCCTAAATTCTGTAACCGTTCCTCATAGAACATGGTTTGCAGACCAGTCACCATTCTGGTCACTTTTCTCTGCACTTGCTCCAGTTTTGTTGATGTGTTTTTTTTAAATGTGGTGCCCAGAAATGGACACAATAGACCAGATGAAGTCTGACCAAAGAGGAATAAAGGGGGATAATGACTTCACGTGATCTAGACTGTGTGCTTCTGTTGATACATTCTAGAATGGTGTTTGCCTTTTTTGCTGCTGCATCACACTGTTGAGTCATGTTCAGTCTGTGATCTATTAGTATACCTAAGTCTTTTTCAAACATGCTGTTGGATTGCTCTAATCCTCCCATGCTGTATATGCCCTTTTCATTATTCTTGCCAAGATTTATGACTTTGGTTTTTAACAGGGAGAAATGCATTCTATTAGTTGCTGCCCATTGTTCCAGCTTATTTAGATCTTGTTGAATCTTCTCTCTTCTCTAGTATTAGCTTTTCCTTCTAGCTTTGTGCTATCAGTAAATTTAATCAGTTTAGCCTTATAAAATAAACGATTTACATCTGTTGGTGAGAATATTAACAAATGTACAAAAATAAATTTCTGACATTTCACAATCTATTCGTAACCAATATGATTTTCAATCAGTTATAGGCCTTCAATCAACTGCGTCTAGAGGCCCTGTTATACGCAACGACGTATCTAATGATATATCACCGGGGTCACGGATTCAGTGACGCACATCCGGCATCGTTAGCGACGTTGTTGCGTGTGACACCAACGAACGGCCGTTAACCATCAAAAATACTTACCTTATCATTGATCGTTGACACATCCTTCATTTTCAAAAAATAGTTGATTGTTGCAGGACGGAGGTTGTTCGTTGTTCCCGAGGCAACACACATCGCTACGTGTGACACCTTGGGAACGACCAGCTGCAGCTTACCTGCGGTCGCCGGCAATGAGTAAGGAGGTGGGCGGGTTGTTACGGCAGCTCATCTTCGCCCCTCCGCTTCTATTGGGCGGCCGCTTAATGACGCCGCACGAACCGCCCCCTTAGAAAGGAGGTGGTTCGCCGGCAACAGCGATGTCGCTAGGCAGGTAAGTGTGTGTGACAGCTCTTAATTATTTTGTGCGCCACGGGCAGTGATTTCCCCATGACACACAAACGACGGGGGCGGGTGCTTTCACCAGCGATATCGCTGCATGTAAAGCCCCCTTTTAGTTTCTTTAATTTGTTGCTGGACATCTTTTTTGGAAGCAGCATCCACAGCCTCCAAGAGACTGTTCAGAGAGGTGACTGGATTCCTTAACTGTAAATCTCCAGTTTAAAAAGTGGCCACAAGTTCTCAATAGGGCTTAAGTCAGGTGTGGAAGGGGCCATGTCATTACTTTAATCTCTACGGCCCTTAGTGGCAGCCAAGCAGTGGAGATTTGGGTGCATGTGATGGAGCATTGCCCTGTATGAAAGTCATGATTTTGTGGAAAGATACTTATTTCTATACCACTGCTAAAAAAAACATGTATGCATAAAAAAAAGTGCAGAAGATTTGGGAGTTAAATTTTTTTTTTTTTTTAATTTACTTATTTTTTTGTCTATCTTCAACCTGAAACTGTCTAACTCCTTTTTAACACCAGCCCATATCAATACCACACCTCCACCTTGCTGGCATCTGAGTCAAAGTGGAGCTTTGTGCCTATTAAACCCTTCATGACCGCAGGGTGTACGGGTACGTCCTATTTTTGTGACTTAACGACCAGAGACAATCTGTACGACCTAAAAATCATGGAGACATGGGGCTGTGTACACGCGATCACAGTCGGTGACTCTGCTTACCCGACAGCCGAGTCACTGCCCTCTCAGCCAGGGACGGTGTCTGTGCCGTCTCTGGCTGTTTTAACCCCCTAATTGCCATGATCAATACCGATCGCGACACGGGGTTAGGAGAGGGATTGCGCTCCCTCTTACCTCTGATCTAGACCCCCTGCGATGTAACTGCAAGGACCTGATCATTGTCATGGTGACCCAAGGTCACCTGACTGCTGGGGACCTACAGAGAGCATCTGTGATCATCATGCCTGCAGCATAATCAGACACACACTCCCTGCATAGCTGACAACTGGGATGTCCTGCAGTGATCGAGCACTACAGAACATTGCAGCTGCGATCAGAGCACTGTGGGGTGCTGTCCCATAAAGAGACTTAGTAAAAAAAAAGTAAAAAAAAGTTGAAAGACCGCAAAAATATAAAAAAGAATCAAAATAAAGAACAAAAAAATGTATTTCAGTAGTTATATTTATGTAAAAAAAGTGCACATTTGGTATTGCTCCGGTCGTAACAACCCAAGCTATAAAACTGACACTAGTTAACCCCTTCAGCGACCACAGTAAAAAAAAAAAATTGGCAAACTATGTCTTCATTATACAGCTAACAAAAAAGTGGAATAAAACGCGATAAGTCATATAGTAATGGTACCGCTGAAAACATCATCTTGTCCCGCAAAAAAACAAACTGCCATACAGCTTGGTCAGACCAAAAATAAGTTATTTTGTTGTTTCTTCTTGATTCTGCCTCAAAGTGACATAGAAACAAAAATTGTGACCAAAAATAGTTCCAATAAAAACTCCAACTCATCCTGAAAAAAATAAGCTCTCACATGACTGTCGGCAAAAAAATATTGCCTTCAAAATCCGGTGCTGCAAAAAACTTATTTTGTAAAAAAAAAATCATTTTTTAGTGTGATAGTTGCCAAACCTAAAAAAAACCTATATAACCTAGTATCGCTGTAATCATACTAACAGGAGGAATAAAGACACCTAATCACCTATACCGCAAGGTGAAAAGGGTGTAAAATAAATAAAGCCAATTCAACTGCTATTGATTTTGTTCATTCTGCCTCCAGAAGATCACAGTGCGGTGCGGCTCATATTTATCCTGCGCTCTACACTGAGCGATTTACACAGGGATTACGGGTATGGGTGCATGCCCACAATAAGGAATAGTAGCATATTGGATGCAGCATCTTTTTACCTATTCCATTTGTGAAAATTTGGAAATTTGGGATTAAAACTACATTTTTACTCTTAAAATATTATCTTTTGTTCACCGCCCATCATAGTATATAATTGTGACACACCTGTATGGTCAATATGCTCACTGCACCCCTGGATTAATTCATTTAGGGGTGCAGTTTGTAAAATGGGGTCACTTGTGGGGGGTTTCTGCTGTTCTGGCACTTCAGGGGCTCAGCCAATGGGACATGGCACCCGCAACCACTCCAACTAAATCTGCACTCCAATATGACTCTGTCTATTCATTTACACCTGAACACTTACACTACACCTGAAAAGTTGTTTTCGACCATGTGTTATTGGCGTACTCAAATTACACAACAAATTGTATGGTTCATTATCTCCTTTTAACACCAATTTTTTCACATTCACTAGGGTAACGCAACATTTGTGATTTTTTTTTTTTTTTTTTTAAATTTTTTTTTTCTTTTTTCAGTTTCACAGCTTAACATTATAAAATTCTGTCAAGCCCCCGTCGGTTCCAGGTGCTCACCAGCAATCTAGATAAATTCCTTGAGGTGCTAGTTTCCAAAATGGGGTCACTTGTGGGAGATCTGCATTGATTAGTCACCTCAGGTGGTCTCCAAATGCAACACTGTGTCCGCTAATGATTCTGGCTAATTTTGCTTTCAAAAATTTGAATGGCACTCCTTCCCTTCTGAGCCCTGCGTGCGCCTAAAAAGATAATTTCCACCACATATGAGGTATTTGCGTACTCAGGACAACTTGCACAATAAATTTGTGATGCATGTGTTTTTCCTGGTGCCCCTGGCCTTCAGTCGCCACAGGGTATTGCATCTCAATTAGTTTGCAATGCCTATTCTAGGTAAGAAGAGGTTAATCATTGGTGTTTTTCACTTACACAACATCCAGCCAGTGAGTCAGACATTACACAACTCAAGAAAGCCAGCTAGCAAGGGAAATTCCCAGTTGCTGGAACAACTGGTGAGTCATCAGAAAGGTAGGGGGCTGCACTGAGGGAGTAGGGAAACACAAACTGTTTCATTTTAGTATCGTCTGAGACTCTCTGAACAACATGGTCACAGGAGAGAGTGCTTAAGAGCTTCTGATAGAACCGGGAAGCCTGGAAAATGGTGAGAGGCAACCAGTGGAGCTAGTGAGACAGAGGAGAACATGGCAGCTGGTGGTTGATTCTAACCGTTCCCACAGTGCCAGCGTAAATAGGGTGCAGAGAGGACATATTCCACATTGGACCACCAGAATCTACAGGGGATGGGGATTCCAAGTCTCATCACCCACCACCCATTTTCCCGGAGCACAGTGACACATGGGGTCCGGGATCAAGATCATGGTTTGGCCCCATGGTGGATCTGCGCCACCTGCATATAGGACTGGACACTTTACAAGAACACAGGGGTATCCAAGTTGCTTCAAGCCATGGGGATCCACAAGTAAGCGCAGAGGAGGAAGGTCTCACACTCCACAGACACCGGTGATTGCTTCTGATTTTACCCGGGACCGGCTGGAGCCCATCGCGGTGGAGAATGGCACTACCAGGGCATCTTACGAACTGTGAATAAACAGAACTTTGAACCGCATTGCCGGCGCCCCGCACTTCAGCGCCACCAGCCATCCCCATCGTCCTCATTTCCCTGGGGCCCGCTCCACCTGTGGGGAGCGAAACCATCTTTGCTGCTACCATCCGCCCCGGAGGACAGCGACTGCAGCGGTAGCTAATCCCTGGCCACGGCAAACATCACTCCCTACCTCCTATCCCTCCTTTTATTGTGGACACTTTGGGGCACAAAGCCAGGCAGCGCCACCTGTGACCTCCTCGGAACCAACATCACCGGCCCGGCGACGAGTGAGGTTAACCCCCCTTGCCCCCTGGGTGCCACAATACCCTTGTGAAAATGCGAAATTTTATGGCTAAAGTAACATTTTATTTTATTTTTACACACACACACAAAAAAAATTTCTCTTTCCACATTGCTTTGGTTCCTGTGAAGGCCATAAAGGGTTTATAAACTTCTTCGATGTGGTTTTGAGTAGTGTGAGGGGTGAAGTGTTTGGAATGGTGTGACTTTTTGGTAATTTCTGTCGCCTAGGCATCTCAAAGTAACTTCATATGTGATGTGATGTCCCAAAAAAAAAAAATAAAAAATGGTTTGTAAATTTTGTTGGAAAAATTAGAAGTTGCTGATGAACTTTGAACCCTTCTAACTTCCTAACAACAAAAAAGAAAAATTTGTTTCAAAACTTGCGCTGGTGTAAAGTAGACATGTAGGAAATATTTAGTATGTTATGTGACATAACTCTCGGATTTAATGGCATAAAATTGCAAAATTTGAAAATTGCCAAGTTTCAAAACTTTAACAAACGCAAAAAAATTGGCCTAAATTTACAAGTATCATGAAGTACATTATGTCACGAAAAAAACAATCTCAGAATTACTAGGATCCATTGAAGCGTTCTAGAGTTATAACCTGTCAAAGTGACACTGGTCAGAATCATAAAAATGGCCCAGTCAGAAGTGTGTTAGTGGGGCTGGATGGGGCTGAAGGGCTTAATTATACAGCCATGCATGGTCCCATCCATTTGGTCCGTTAATCTAAACTCATGAATTCATAAGACCTTTGAATAATCTCGTCAGATATTTCTTGACGGTTCAACTTTTGTGCCTTTTTTTCTGCCTGGTGGTTGGTTTCAACCTCTTACATTGGCTACATCTCTAAGCACTGAACACCTTTTACTTTTGATCACTTTAAAGATAAAGCAGTTCTGGAGTATGACAGCACTTCAAGACTGTTGTTTTGTTATTGTTTTTTGTTTTCCCTGTTTACTACACCATGTTCCAAATTATTATGCAAATTATATTTTTCTGTTTTTCCTAAATGGTCAGTGCAAATGACAGTCTAATAAGTCATCACCCCTTAGAGTAGACATTGAATTTTATTGAAGAAACCTCCCAATGATAACCGTATAAGCTTCAAAATTAAAAAAAAACAACTCAAAATGCACTGTTCCAAATTAGGCACAGTAGAGTTTCTAAAGAGTTTATGTTTTAAAGAACTGAAAATGCTCATTTGTGGAATTTGCAGCATTAGGAGGTCACATTCACTGAAATAAAAAGCTTTTTTAAATCCAAAACATCCTAACAGGCCAAGGTACATGTTAACATAGGAACCCTTCTTTGATCTCACCTTCACAATTCTTGCATCCATTGAACTTGTGAGTTTTTGGAGAGTTTTTGCTTGAATTTCTTGCATGATGTCAGAATAGCCTCCCAGAGCTGCTGTTTTGATGTGAACTGCCTGCCACCCTCCTAGATCTTTTGCTTGATGATACTCCAAAGGTTCTCTATAGGGTTGAGGTCAAGGGAAGATGGTGGCTACACCATGAGTTTATCTCCTTTTATGCCCATAGCAGCCAATTACACAGGTATTCCTTGCAGCATGAGATGGTGCATTGTCATGCATGAAGATGATTTTGCTCCTGAAGGCACGTTTCTGCTTTTTGTACCTTGGAAGAAAGTTGTCAGTCAGAAACTCTATATACTTTGTAAAGGTCATTTTCACACCTTCAGGAACCCTAAAGGGGCCTAGCAGATGTCTCCCCATGATTCCGGCCCAAAACATGACTCCTCTACCTCCTTGCTGACGTCGCAGCCTTGTAGGGACATGGTGGCCATCCACCAACCATCCACTACTCCATCCATCTGGACCATCCAGATTTGCTCGACACTCATCAGTAAACCAGACTGTTTGAAAATTAGTCTTCATGTATGTCTGGGCCCACTGCAACAGTTTCTGCTTGTGAGCACTGGTTAGGGGTGGCCAAATAGTAGGTTTATGCACCACAGCAAGCCTTTGAAGTATCCTACACCTTGAGGTTCGAGGGACTCCAGAGGCTCCAGCAGGTTCAAATATCTGTTTGCTGGTTTGTAAGGGCTTTTTAGCAGCTGCTCTCTTAATCCAATGAACTTGCCTGGCAGAAACCTTCCGCACAGTACGATGATCATGCTTAAATTTTCGTGAAGGCATTGTACTAGTTGATGCTTTTCGGCAGTAGAGAGATCCTTTTTCTTTCCCATGTTACTTGAAAACTGTGGCCTGCTTAATATTGTGGAACATCCAGTTTTCCTTTTATTGGGTTCACCTGGCAAACTAATTAATCACAGGTATCTGAGATTGATTTCAGTGATCCAAGGAACCCTGAGACACAATACCATCAATGAGTTTCATTGAAAAAAAAAAAAAATCGCTATCACACTTAAATCCAATTTGCATAATAATTTGGAACATGGTGTATATGAAGTCAAAAGTTGTTAAAATAATAGAGGGATGCAACACTCTTGAAATTGCTAAGATATTGGGGCATGGTCAGAGATCATCAAAGGTTTTGTTGGAGTCGAGTTTTTTTATTTCTTTTTGCCTAAGGAAAACAATTGCCTAATTCTGCACACCTTGATAAAGGGTGTTGATGATATCCTTAGCTCACACACCTGCCTTTATTACACAAATACACATTACCTGATCTGGTTCATCCAATTAGCATTCAAGTTTATACATATTGGAATTGGAGAATCTGCCTACAAATGATATGGTCAAAATACTCAGTTACATAATGTTGAAAAAGACAAAGATCCATCAAGTTCAACATTTCTCCACCAATGTACACATTTTTGTCAATAAATTATCTGTAACAGACAATGTTGTGTGTACTGAGGAAATCGTCCATCCCTGTTTTTTAAAAGCTGTGATGGTGTCTGAGATTACCTCTTGTGGTAGGACATTCCACAGTCTGACTGCTCGATCTGTAAAGAACCCTTTTTTATTTAGCTGCTGGAATCTCCTTCCTTCCACTCGCAGTGAGCGCCTCCTGGTCATTAGTATTGTCTTTGGAAGAAATAAGTCATGTTCCAGTCCATTGTATCATTGTATTGACCACACATATATTTATACATATAAATGAGATCTACTCAGGCATATTTTTTTTTCTCTAAGCTAAACGAATCCAATTTTTCCAACCTCTCATCATATAGGAGGCCTTCCATTCCTTTTAATAATCTATTTGCCTGCCTTTGAATTTACTCTAATTTTTGAATATCCTTTTTAAATTGTACATTGTACATCCTCCCCTCTGCTGAATTCTAACTCCGCTTTCTGCTTATAGCAATTAAATGGTATATATGATTAGTTCTGAGTTTGTTCTTGGATGTAGAAACCTTCTCACTTGCTCATGAGGTTTATGATCCTGCTAGCATGCAAGCCTGTTTGTTGTTATTACAACTTATTGCTTCTTTTTGTCTAAAGTTAGCTGATTGATTAACGAGCTAAATTGACCCAGATCTAAGCACAAACCTTCCTATATAAGTAAACCTAGCTAAGGGGAAGCATTTATGCAGGGAGCATTTGTGTAGATTTTAAGTGCTGATTTTAATAAGTGCACAGCAGTTATTCATGGCAGTTATACAGGGCAGGAGACAGGTAAGGCATGTAAGACAAACAAACTTGCTCCAAATTTTTGCATATTGCAAAATGTTTCCACTCTATATATTTGTACCATTTTATATGCTAGCTGCTTCAATCCCTCATTTCTACCGCTCTTTAACACACCCAGTACATTCCATCTATATCAGTCCTTCTCTCCTCTCTTATGTACTGCTCTCATGCTCTTTTCAAAATTATAAACCATCCAGATTTATTTACTCCCACCATGCAACGAAACAGACAATCTCCTAAATCTCTTAACCACATGCTCACTCTCTCTATTCTCCTTTTAGCAGGAGATATTGCACCTAATCCAGGACCTGCTTATAATAGCAAGCTCAATTCCTTCCCTGGCATACTCAGAAACCCCTTAAATCTCATTACTATTCCTTGCATACCTTTTTGTCTCTTAACTGTGCCCTTTAGAACTCACGCTCAGTGTGTAACAAACTCTCCTTCATCCATGACTTCTTCCTTTTAAATTCCCTCAACCTCCTGGCTCTTACTGAGACCTGGATTCAGCAGTCAGACACCACCGCAGCTGCTGCTGCTCTCATATGGCGGCCTACAATTTTCTCACACCCTCTAGACTTGACAACAGATCAGGTGGAGGTGTTGGTCTGCTGCTTTCCCCAAACTGCACTTTTCAGGTCATCCCTCCTGTTCCCTCACTTATCTTCCCTTCTTTTGAGGTTCACACTGTCAGGCTTTACAGACCCTTCTCCCTGCAAGTAGCAGTTGTGTATCGCTCTCCAGGCCCAACCAGCCAGTTCTTAGATCATTTCGCCACCTGGCTTCCACATTTTCTAGCCTGTGACCTCCCCACTATTGTCATGGAGGACTTTAAAATCCCTATGGATGATCCCCCATCCCCAGCTGCCACTCCTCTTTTATCTTTAACTTCCTCTCTTGATTTTGCACAACTAACTCTCCAACACATGAAGGTGGGAATATGCTGGACCTGGTCTTCTCCCACCTCTGCTCAGTGAATGATTTTACTCCCCTCTCCCACTCTGACCACAACCTTCTTTCATTCTTGGTCAAGAGCTGTCAACCCACTCAGGACACCCCCACTTACCTCCCATATAGGAATATTCACGCCATTAACATCCAGAAATTTCTGAAGTTGCAGTCATCACTGGCCCCAATATCCACCCCCTCATGTCCTGACTCTGCTGTAAAACAATATAATGAAATATTACAGAGCGGCCTAGATTGAGCTGCACCTGCTACATGCAGAGCAACTCGGTGCAGACGGCAGTAGCCCTGGCACACGTTGCAAACACGCTTTGTCCAGCGGTGTTCCAGGTGTGCTGAACGTCTGTGGAGAAGATCCAATCTAGCCAAAGATTTCATCCATTATAAGTTTATACTCAAAACATACAATGCTGCCCTTCACCTCTCCAAGCAAGCGTACTTTAACAACCTCATCACCTCTCTAGCCAACAATCCTAAACGACTCTTTGATACTTTCCATTCCCTCCTCGGACCAAGAGTTCTGGCCCAAACTCCAACCTCAGCGCAGATGACCTGGCCAATTATTTTAAAGAAAAAATTGACCATATACGCCAGGAAATTTCCTCAGAGCCTCATAACACCACACATTGTCTGCCCTCCTACACTTCATCTAGCTCACTTTCACTCTTTGATCCGGTCACAGAAGAAGTCACCAGGCCCCTCGCATCTTGTCGCCCTACTACCTGCACCAGTGACCCTATTCCCTCACATCTCCTTAAATCTGTCACCCCAGCTGTCACCACTCACCTAACTAAAATATTCAATCTCTCTCTCTGGTGTCTTTCCCTCCTTTTTCAAACATGCCAGCATACACCCATTACTTAAAAAACCATCCCTGGACCAAAATTGTGCTGCTAACTACAGACCTGTCTCTAATCTCCCATTCATCTCAAAACTCCTGGAACGCCTGGTCCACTCCAGTCTAATACGCTATCTGTTGGATAATTCTCTCCTCAACCCTTTACAATCCGGTTTTTGCTGCTTACATTCTACTGAAACTGCTCTTATTAAAGTCTCTAATGATTTACTAACCGCTAAATCTAATGGTCACTACTCCCTGCTGATCCTCCTGGATCTCTCTGCTGCATTCAATACTGTGGATCACCAGCTCCTCCTCACTATGCTCCGCTCTATCGGGCTCAAGGACACCGTTCTTTCTTGGTTCTCCTCTTTCCTCTCTGACCGCTCATTCACTGTATCATTTGCCGGATCCTCTTCCTCTCCTCTTCCCCTTACGGTCGGGGTTCCTCAGGGTTCAGTCCTTGGCCCCCTCCTTTTCTCTCTATACACAGCCCCTATTGGACAAACCATCAGCAAATTTGGTTTGCTGTACCATCTCTATGCTGATGACACCCAACTGTACACATCTTCTGACATCACCCCTGCACTATTACAAAATACTACAGATTGTCTGTCCGCTGTCTCCCAACATCATGTCATCCCTCTGTCTAAAACTGAACCTGTCAAAAACTGACCTTGTTTCCTCCCTCTCCTAACCTTCCAAAACCCAATATTACCATTTCTGTGTGTGGTTCTATCATTACGCCCCAGCGGCACGCCCGCTGTCTTGGGGTTATATTTAACTCCTATCTCTCCTTCACTCCCCACATTAATTCACTTGCTTGTTCTTGTCAATTCCACCTCAAAAACATCTCGAGAATTCGACCTCTTCTTGCCGTTGACTCTGCAAAAACTCTTACTGTCGCTTTCATTCATTCTCGCCTGGATTATTGTAATTCTTTACTAATTGGTCTCCCTGTTACTAAACTCTCCCCTCTCCAATCCATTCTGAATGCCGCCAGCCAAGATCATTTTCCTCTGCAACCGCTTCACTGATGCCTCTGCTCTTTGCCAGTCATTGCACTGGTTGCCTATCCGCTACAGAATCCAACATAAACTTATCACTCTCACTCACAAAGCTCTCCATGGTTCTGCACCCCCCTACATCTACTCCCTCATCTCTATCCCCCCACCCGTGCCCTCCGCTCTGCTAATTACCTAAGACTGACATCCTCAACAATTCGAACCTCCCACTCCAGTCTTCAAGATTTCTGACGAGCTGCGCCTATGCTCTGGAACACACTACCAAGAGCAATCTGATTAATTCCCAACATCCACACCTTTTAAGCGGGCCCTAAAAATGCATTTCTTTAGAGTAGCCTATCAAAAGAAAAAAGTAACTTTCAATTCTTGTTCCTTGTACCTGTATAAATTCTGGCCGATGACAGGTTCATGAAGCTGGTTTTGAATCCCCAATTAAATTGATGGCTGGACCATATATAACAAGCTGTTCTCCCCCCATTCACCTTTTGTGCCTCCCTTATTTCCTCATAGACTGTAAGCAGGGCCCTCACTCCTCCTGGTATGTTAATTTTGTTAATTTGTAATGTCTCATATTGTCTGCACATGTCTCCTCTGAATTGTAAAGCGCTGCGGAATATGTTGGCGCTTTAGAAATAAAACATTATTATGTACAATATTACAAAATGATCTGGAAAAGATATCTGAACGTGTGGCTTTTTTTTTTTTTTTTTTTTTTTTTTTGCGTTTTTCATGCGTTTTTATTTGCTTATTTCAATAAATGAAAGCAAGGAAAAGGCATTCCAGCAAAATCTGAGAATTATGACATGCTGTGCACGTTGCTTCTTCTTTTTTTTTTTTCTTGCATATTCTGTTGCTGAAAAAAGCAGCATGTCAATTGTTTGTTTTTGTTTTTCTGCGTTTCTATAATTCCATGCAGTGCTTTATCACTACAGTGGATTACCGTATTTTTCGCTTTATAAGACGCACTTTTGTTCCCCCAAATTTTAGGGGAAAGTAGGGGGTGCGTCTTATAAACCGAATATACAGATTATATACTGCAGGGTCCCGGGGAGGTGGGGGCCGCTCTGGAGCAGTGCTGGAGGCTGAGGGAGGCTGGTAGAGGCTGGTGAGCTGGGGAAGGCTACAGTGGGAGATCTCCTGCTCCCGCTCATAATATGCACTGCCGCTGTCCATCACCGTGGTGCTGAAACTGCACCGCGGCGATGGGCTGGGGGAGCGGCTTATATTATATCTCTGTGCTCCCCTTTGATCGTACATGCACTCCTGTGTTAGATATGGCCCCCATGCTGCTGCCCATAGTAAAATAAAAAAAAACCCTCTTTCCTTACCTTCTCCTGCGTGTCTCCCCGGTCTCCTGCTGCCGCTGTGATCATGCATGCAGAGATATCACTCTGCTGTGCCGATCACATAACCGGCTCCGAGAACCAGGAAGTGCAGGAAGCCAGAGCTCAACCCAAAGGGAGACACAAGGGAAGACCGTGCTGGAGAAGGTAAGGAAAGAGTTTATTCTTACTAAAAGCAGCAGCATGGGGGCGATATCTAACACAGGGGGGCTGTGTGCCAGCCACAGGGGGGCCGTGTGCCAGCCATGGGGGCCGTGTACCAGCCATAGGGGCCATGTGGCATCACTGGGGGCCGTGTGCCAGCTATAGGGGACATATGGCATCACTGGGGGCCGTGTGCCATCCATAGAGGATATGTGCCAGCCATAGGGGACATGTGGCATCACTGGGGGCCGTGTGCCAGCCATAGGGGTCGTGTGCCAGCCATAGGAGATGTGTGCCAGCAATAGGGGACATGAGGCATCACTAGGGGCTGTGCGCCAGCCACAGGGGGCCGTGTGCTAGCCATAGAGGACATGTGCCAGCCATAGGGGACGTGTGCCAGCAATAGGGGACATGTGGCATCACTGGGGGATGTGTGCCAGCACAAGGGGGCTATATTCAATATAAGGTGGCCACATCCAGCTTAAGCGGGCTAATTTTAGGATGGGGGGGCTATGAGGGACATATACCCTATATGATTTGTTAGACTGACACTGGCATTATAAGACGTACCCCAGTTATTAAAAAATGTTTTTATTCCTTCACCAAATTTGGGGGTGCGTCTTATAATCAGGTGCGTCTTATAAAGCGAAAAATACGGTATATCTGTAGCACTTTACAATTATATATAATATGAGGCTGCTAGCGGTTTGTGTGTGTATAATACACAGTCACAGCCGAAAAGTGTTAGCACCTTTTAAATTGTTCCAGAAAATGAACTACGTCCCTCAGAAAATTAATAATATACCCCCTATGCCGCCCCTCTCCATAATGTCTCTCCCACACTGTCCCTCTGTATAATGCACCTCCACACTACCCCTAACAATTTTGTGCCCCCTTTCACAATTTTGCCTATTGCCCTATAATGTACCCTCGTAGTAACACTTTGGTAGGATAGAAGTAGTAGTCACCACAGGTTAATAAATATAAAGAAAGAATTGTGTGTTTTGGAATTATATTATTTATTTCATCCATTCTTTTTCTCTTGTCAATCATGTTTTTAATTGTTTTTTAACCTTTTTTTGTTTTTTGTCAGTCTTCTATATTTTCATATATTTTCTATATATCAGTAAAAGTCATGTTTATATATACATAGCTGGCTGTGCATATTCTTTACTATGCAGCTTTTTTTCTTTTCCTGTTACAACTGGTAGTAATACTTCACTCCCCTCCCCAGTAAATGTCAGAACATGTAATCTTCAGCTCACCTCTGCATCCTCGACACCTCCGCGCATCTCTGTTGCCCATAGCAGTGTGATGAGGTTGCAGCGTGATGACCTCATCATGCTGCTACACGTCGGCCAAGGTTGACATGCACTGCTTTGCCCCTGGCACCACCACATGACTAATTTTAATGTGACCACATGTGGTAGCGCGCACTCACGCAATATAAAGTGGCTGAAGCAACATGGCTGGCCCCCTCTACTGTGACCCTACTTTTAAGTATCTGAAAAAAAGCTCAGTAATTACCCCAGGGTTTTGGACCCCCTCTTAACCGGGCCCCATACACCAGCAAAGGCAGTAATACCCTGATGGCACACTTGCCCATACTGACTCTACGTTGTTGCAGCTCCCCCCCCCCCCAATATTATCGACTACAGGTTTAAATTGGATTTCACGAAAATACCCACCCCTCCAACTTTTCTCTTTCTGGTCCTCTCTGCGTGTATTGTAACCCTCTACATTTGTCACCCAGTCATGGTGTTTGTCCGTAATGCACACCACTTCATAATCAGTCTCCAATTCATTCATGTTGTTTGCAAGACTTCTTGTATTTGTCAGCAGACAGTTAATACTATCAACACATTCCTTTAACACATTACTCCTAGCCTCCCTACTTTATTTGCTTGTCCCAGCCTCTCCCCACCCCATACTGGCTCGCTCTGTCTACTCTATCCATATTTTGCACAACTACAGAGGGGAATTGTCAAGTCACTTGGGGGGGGGGGGTAGCTCTTAAAGGGAACCTGTCAGGTTCAATATGCACCCAGTACCTGTGTGCATATTGCACCTGATAGGGTTACAACTCAATAATTAAAGTGAACCTTTCTTGGAGACAGGGCCAACCCTCAGGTAACACTAAATAAAGGTCAATGGACACGTGGCTGAATTGAAGGAATTGCTTCATAACCCATTTACAGTTACTACAAAATTACAAGCTGAGGATTTAATGCTGTGCATTTTCATAAAGCAGTGGAAGAACTTACTGTTTTGCCTGTCCCAAAGGGGTTTCACTGTAATGAACTGTAATGTATTACAATTGTTAGTGTTAAACTGCTAGAATGTCTTTTAGACCATACTCCTGGCATAGTCGAACAAGTCACCGTAGCTGGCAGACTCGAAGGTAATTATTTGACCTCCGGTTGCCGTGATTGCCATGAGTATGTAGCAACGGCACCGATTGCGTTGGAGAGGCAGCGTCATTCCTCTCCTAGCCTAGTAAATTCTGAGATCACTATTGATTACGGTATTTAGATGGTTATACAGTCAGAGTTGGTGAGGGCATCGGCCTTGGCAGCTGTGTTACCAACTGCTCTGGAGTTCCAGGACAGTTCGTAAAAATAGGGCAAAAAACTAGGGTCTAAGTTATTTGAGGCTGTAGAAACTAACCTATACAGCTTATCCTGACTGTAATTATCACTTAGCAATTTACAGTTAATGCAGCAGTCTTCCTCATATCAAAACAATAGACTGTAGGCAGGTATCACTTTTAATTATTTAGAATGATTTTCAAATATGTACGTAAAAAAAAGTGTTTTTTTTTTTTTAAAATCAAGCCAAGAGAAATTGAAAAATCAAGTTGGCTATCACTTAAGCGGTGATGATGTGGTTAGTCTGTGTGGTCACATGAATATACTAACTTAACTGTACTTCATTTGGCAGGAGCCCCTTCCCAATCATGTACGGTTATGCAGCACCCCATGAGACTGGTCACTACAGGGTATTGTATTTTATGATGTCCTTCCATCCTGAGCAGGAAGAGGTTAAAGTCTGGTAAGTTTCGTTTTTGCATCACACAGCCTTGCAAACACAGACAGCATTTGCCTCACACAGAGACAAAGGGAATTTCCAGTGACCATAGCAGTGGGCTGGAACGTTCGTTCTTTAGGTGGGGGCATGAACAGACAGTTTAGTTTCACTTTACCTCAGAACGGCTTGAGGGACCAGACAGAGTGAATGCACAGTGTGCAGTTTCCTGTGGGAGCTCCCTTGGGGAGGCAGAGAAGTAGAACAACAAGGTCCAGACCGATGCATACACCCTTCCCTCACCTAGAACCAGGCTGGTGGATGACTGAGGGCCCTAAGCTGAGAGAGCGGATCCAGTTGGGTACTGGATGCCGCCAGTTTGGAGGTTCCCGTTCCATTAGCCGGCAGAGACCTGGAATGGGAGAGGACAGCGACACGACAACAGAAAAGGAGTGAGTCCACAGACTGCCCTACCAGACTTCAACCTCTACCCTGCCTGGGATCGATCAGAGCTCATTACAGTAAGGACCGGCATCCTGGGTGCGACACAAGGACCAGTAAGTAAAAGATCTGAAACTCCCAACCCAGTGACTCTGACTCTGTTTGTCATCGCCTTGCGCTCTGGCAATTCTCAGTACCCCGTTCTCCCTCCCGGGGCCGCTATGCCTGTGGCGATAGATATCATCACGGCTGCACCCCCAACATCTTCCCTGGCGAGGTACTCTGCAGCGGCGGCCTTATACCTGGCTTCACACCACAAGTGGCGTAGTCAATATCATCCGATCCACTACTGGAGGAGGAAGGGTCTGCAGCGGAGGAGACTGGGACCCCAGTCTCCATTGTAACCAGTGACAGCTTCTCTTCTCCAGGAACAATCCTTGCTTGCCCTTTTACTGTGCACCACGGGGCTATGGAATGGGTCAGGCCACGACTTCTGCAAACCACTGGCCTGACGACGGGTATACCACGGTAGGATTGAAGCTCCTATCTTGGGCTCCGTGGGGTGTCACAGTTACATATCATGCAGATGTTAATGTCCACATGAGAGTTTGCATTTGGAAGGAAAGTTCTCCATACAATTGTTGCTCACTGATTATGTTGGTCATTTCTCCTAGGATGCTGTTGTGGAGACTACTAGAGAAATAAGATAAGTATATACAAGATAAATTAAAATAGATGAATAAGAAATAAGAAATAAATATAAAGTGCCCAGTGCATTACACTCTATGAAAGGAAGTTCAATTGTGAACCACATATAAAGAATGCATTAGTATGGTTGACATAATATGCTGAACGCATTACATACAAAAAGGGCCATGTAGTAAAGAAAAAAAAAACACCTATATTGCATATGATATATATCTATATATATATATAAGAGATATATATATATATATATATATATATATATATATATATATATATATATATATATCTCTATCTATAGATATAATATTGACACATTGTAACAATCAATATAAGAATACTACATACCAGGGACCGCAGGGAAGCTCCCCAACGCACGTTTTGCCATCTTTTTCAAGGGAAACATGGTGTTATGTGATCTGTTGTGCTCTTATAAAGTGTATATGGCGCCAAAAGGTTGCTTCATGCACGGTCGTGCGGCTTCTGACGTCTCCTCCAGCTGCGAGGCCGCGCTCTGGATGTGCGTGGTCTCACTGCAGGAAGCGATGTCAGTGTAGGTGATTATTCTATGTCTGGTAAGTGATATGGAGTGATGGCTAGCGGAAGTATCGTGAGCATAGGTGCGTTCCACTGTGGAACGCTGAACCCGGAAGTACGGCGCTCCGCAAAAAAAAAAAAAAAAGGCTGTATTTAAACTGATTAAGTAGGGAAATCACAGGGACATGTGCCCGTTCCACTGTGTAACACCATGTCCTAGAAGGGGTACAGCGCTCCACAAGAGAAATGACCAAATATTAAAAACAGAAAAAACAATTCAACAGTAGAACATTAGTATAAGAATATCTTAGGAGACCTCCCTATGATCACATGATCATAATGAAATCATACATGCCATGTATAGGGAACCTGAGGAATATTATATACTTAATGGAAATACCAATTAGAGAGAACAAGTGTATGGAGTTCTATTACCAAGAAGTGGTGAACAGAGAGGTGTTGTGTATAGAAGTGAATGATTGAAAAAACAATTACTGTGGATGTTTTATACATTGCCTACAAGTAGTATTCAACCCCCTGCAGATTTAGCAGGTTTACACATTCGGAATTAACTTGGCATTGTGACATTTGGACTGTAGATCAGCCTGGAAGTGTGAAATGCACTGCAGCAAAAAAATAATGTTATTTCTTTTTTTATTTTTTTTTTAAATTGTGAAAAGTTTATTCAGAGGGTCATTTATTATTCAACCCCTCAAACCACCAGAATTCTGTTTGGTTCCCCTAAAGTATTAAGAAGTATTTCAGGCACAAAGAACAATGAGCTGCCATGGATGGAGTTCACTTCCTCAACGGACCACACAGGTCCGCTCTCTGGCCCGCAGGGGTGTCCTGGAGGGTTGGCGGCGTGATGCTTCGAGAGTCCCCCTCCTCCCACCCCACCCCCTTTTTTTTTTTTCTTTCTCTTTCTCCCTCTCTTCCCTTCTCCTCTCCCCTCTCTCTTCATCTCTTGCCTCATTTCCCGCTCTCTCCCATAATTCTCCCTTGTTCTTGCCATCTAACTTGCGCTATACTCTTTTAGAATTCCTTTTTTCTCCTTCTGCTGTACATTCTTCTCTCTGTATTGTGTTGGTTCCCAAAAAAGAAAAATAATAACAAAAATTATAACCAGACCAGACTTGCTTGGATGGAAGATGGATGCATAAGGGTACTGGTGGTCGGGACACTTGTTATTGTTATGTACTCTAATAAACTCTGTCGCTCCGTTTGGAGCGGAAAGTTTTCATTGTTACATGTTGGTATTTAAAATAAAGAATTTAAAAAAAAAAAGAACAATGAGCTTCACATGTTTGGATTAATGATCTCTTTTTCCAGCCTTTTCTGACTAATTAAGACCCTCCCCAAACTTGTGAACAGCACTCATACTTGGTCAACATGGGAAAGACAAAGGAGCATTCCAAGGCCATCAGTGACAAGATCGTGGAGGGTCACAAGGCTGGCAAGGGGTACAAAACCCTTTCCAAGGAGTTGGGCCTACCTGTCTCCACTGTTGGGAGCATCATCCGGAAGTGGAAGGCTTATGGAACTACTGTTAGCCTTCCACGGCCTGGACAGCCTTTGAAAGTTTCCACCCGTGCCGAGGCTAGGCTTGTCCGAAGAGTCAAGGCTAACCCAAGGACAACAAGGAAGGAGCTCCGGGAAGATCTCATGGCAGTGGGGACATTGGTTTCAGTCAATACCATAAGTAACGTACTCCACCGCAATGGTCTCCGTTCCAGACGAGCCCGTAAGGTACCTTTTTACTTTCAAAGCGTCATGTCAAGGCTCGTCTACAGTTTGCTCATGATCACTTGGAGGACTCTGAGACAGACTGGTTCAAGGTTCTCTGGTCTGATGAGACCAAGATCGAGATCTTTGGTGCCAACCACACACGTGACGTTTGGAGACTGGATGGCACTGCATACGACCCCAAGAATACCATCCCTACAGTCAAGCATGGTGGTGGCAGCATCATGCTGTGGGGCTGTTTCTCAGCCAAGGGGCCTGGCCATCTGGTCCACATCCATGGGAAGATGGATAGCGTGGCCTACCTGGAGATTTTGGCCAAGAACCTCCGCTCCTCCAAGGATCTTAAGATGGGTCGTCATTTCATCTTCCAACAAGACAACGACCCAAAGCACACAGCCAAGAAAACCAAGGCCTGGTTCAAGAGGGAAAAAATCAAGGTGTTGCAGTGGCCTAGTCCGTCTCCTGACCTTAACCCAATTGAAAACTTGTGGAAGGAGCTCAAGATTAATGTCCACATGAGACACCCAAAGAACCTACATAACTTGGAGAAGATCTGCATGGAGGAGTGGGCCAAGATAACTCCAGAGACCTGTGCCGGCCTGATCAGGTCTTGCAAACAAGGGTTATTCCACAAAATATTAAACCTAGGGGTTGAATAATAATTGACCCACACTTTTATGTTGAAAATGTATTAAAATTTAACTCTGCAACATAACTTGTTGGTTTGTAAGATTTATGCATCTGTTAATAAATCCTGCTCTTGTTTGAAGTTTGCAGGCTCTAACTTATTTGCATCTTCTCAAACCTGCTAAATCTGCAGGGGGTTGAATACTACTTGTAGGCACTGTAAAAATATTAAGTTGTAAGTGATTATTGATTAAGGTGAGTGTGATGAAAGAATGGAGAATAAGGTAGTGACAGTAGAATTATATAGTCAAGGTGAACCAATGAATGTATTAGTGGGGACATGTGGTGGTTAAATATATGTTGAGTATAAGTGCTAAAGATGTAACATGATATTGTTTCACTGTATATTTTCTTTATCACTCTTATTTCCTTGCTTTATTTTAAAACTATTTTTTTCAACAATAATAAAAAATTATTGCTTTTACAATGTGTTTCAGTATCTTCTTTGTAGGCTTTAAGATTTGCTAGTTGAAAGAAAATACAAAATGTATCCAATCAAAATCGGGTAGTAGTCACATTATAGACATATACAGTGTGTCCACCCATATCCTGTCCACCGCCATTAACTTGAGAACGGCGGCATCTATAGGAATAGAAGTGGTGTCTAGGTATAGTAAAGTATCCATGCGCTACGCAATGAAACCACCTATAGCGCCACCTGGTGGAAAATGGAGTTAGCATTTTTATCTCGAAAACGGAACGAAATAGAGAAAAGTGAATTAAATTGTAGGGCGTCATCAGTTCAGTACGAATCGACACCTTGCATACAGAAATGCTATGATACGAAACCCATGACCCCCCCCCCCCCCCAAAACATTGAATGCTGGTCACGCATATGGCGCTCATTTAACTTTGATGCTCAAAGTGGCCACCATCAGCTGCAATGCACATCTGGACTCTGCACAGCATACTGTATCTTGCTGCACGTTGTGCAATATGGTAGGTGACACGTTTGCACAAGCATCTGTGATACGTCGTCGTAGGTCCTGCAATGTTGGTGGAGGGGTCGCATACACCTGCTGTTTGATGTGACCTCACACGAAGCAGTCCAATGGGGTCAGGTCAGGTGAGCGCAGAGGCCACTCCACGCAGCCACCATACCCAATGACTTGTAGGAAGGTCTCCATGAGGTATCACTTCACGTCCGCAGCCTTGTTAGTTTTACACATTTTAATCATAGCATTTCTGTATGCAAGGTGTCGATTCGTACTGAATTGATGAAGCCCTACAACTTTAATTCACTTTTTTTTGTCTACCTCGTTCTGTTTTCGAGACAAAAATGCTAACTCCGTTGTTTTCCACCAGGTGGCGCCATAGGTGGTTTCATTGCATAGCGCATGGCTACTTTACTATACCTAAACACCACTTCTATGCCTATAGCTGCTGCCGTTCTCATGTTAATGGAAGTGGACAGGATATGGGTGGACACACTGTATACAATATATATACAGTATGTACAAAAGATGACAAAAGGCAAAAATAACAAAACGGTCATAATGAGATGCCCACTTTTTTGTTTTTGCCTTTTGCTATCTTGTGTACATACTGTGTATATTTCTATGTGACTACTACCAAATTTTGATTGTATATATTTTGCATTTTCTTTCATCTAGCGACTCTTGACTAAGACCCAGGCGGGTCGAAACGTCCAATGACTCCAGTCTTTTTTTTTTTCTTTTGGAACATCATTACAGACATTATATTGATTGACAGCAGGCTTCTCCCAGTTAGGCAGCTGTCAATCAACATGGCTCCAGCAGAGCGAAAGATAAAGATCTTGATGTAACGTGATAGGAAAAATGGGAGTCCCTGGCATGGACAGTCCATGATCTCTCTTTGCCCTAGAGAACGTTGCAGGGCCGAAAAGGCAGGTAATTAGAAACCACATGCTGTTACGTTTTTCCTTTACATGGAAGTAAAGGGCTGATCTTTTGCTTTAATAGAAATAACATAACATTTGTTTCCAAGTATTTACAGTGGGGGAAAAAAGTCACACCACACATCACTCCAAGCTGCTCGCCTATTGCAGATTCAGTCTTCCCAGCCTGGTGCAGGGCTACAATTTTGTTTCTGGTGTCCTTCGACAGCTCTTTGGTCTTCACCATGGTGGAGTTTGGAGTGTGACTGAGGATCTGGACAGGTGTCCTTTTTATACTGATAAGTTGAAAGAGGTGCCATTATTACAGGTAATGAGTGGAGGACAGAGGAGTCTCTTAAAGAAGAAATAAAAGAAAGAAAGAAAAGCCAGAATCTGGCATGTTTTTAGGTGACTAAAACTTTCCACCATAATTTTGTAAAAAAAAAAAAAATCTTGTCAAATCAGATTTCTGGATTTTTCTCATTTTGTCTCTGATAGTTGTGATCTACCTATGATGTCAATTACAGGCCTCTCTCATCTTTTTAAGTTTGAGAACTTGCACAGTTGGTGGCTGACTAAATTGTTCCCCCCCACCCCCCCCGTACATGTAAATAAATATGGGCAATTTAGCTTTATGACAGAATGCTGACAAATTGATATTTGAATTCTCACATATTTTGGTGGAACAATAAGCAACTTTGGACATTTTTATGTCAGTTAATGCCAATTCCATTAATTTTTTGTAAAAGTGAGCAAAGTTTACGTGGGAATGTTCATGGCTGAATATGGCTGACACATTAACCATAATTTTCAACACAAGATGGGTAATGTAAAATTCAAGCCCCTGAAAGGAGTATGTTTCTTAGTCACATGCGGCAACTGAAGGACACATTAGATTCAGTAAGAGAAGCCTCCAAAAAGGGACTAGTAACTTTCACTTTGCTAGTGCAGCTTTCCTCACAAACTGATGATCGTCCAACACCAGCCATTGTATTGACCAGAAGTGCGCTCAAAGCCGAAAGTGGAGCAACCACTTGAATGAGTTTGGCACATCTTGGAATGCAAAAGACTATTCTTAGTCAATTAAAGCCATGGAGTAGAGGCTGCTGAGTATAAACGATGCTTGTGGGCACCACGTCTCTAAGGCTGGAAACACATCTATGCGAGTAAAATCGGTCCGAGTTGACTGAAAAAAAACTCGGCTGATTTTAGTTCACGATTAGGTCAGAGTGCAATGCAAGTGCGATGCTTTTTTTTTTTTTTTTTTTTTAATTGAATGCCTTGCCTAGCGTGTGTAATGCGTAAGGGATCAGGTTTTTACTATGTCATCTGCCATTCACCTCTGCTACATGGCCGCTGACAGCAGCCACAGACAGCCATGTAGCAGAGCTGAATGGCAGATGACACGATCTGAAGGAACTCGGGTGAACTTCACCCGACTTCATTGTCATGCCACGGCTCTGTCTGTGTCGCGTCCTGATTAGCGGTCACCCATGAAGGACTCATCGGTGACCGCTAATCCCGAGTGACTGAATTGAGCAGCGCGATTAGCGCTGCCATCACTCAGGTTACCCGCAGCCAGCTGGATCCTCCCCCTGTGACCGCAACTCACCTGTGACTTCATCGCTGTCACTCGGGTGACTTGCTGTCACTGTTGGAGGATCCAGCGGTGGCCGCGAGTAACCTGACTGACATCAAGCTGATCGCGATACTCACCTCAGTTGCTGTGTGGAGCTGACAGGAGTGGCGGTGTCTTCTGCAGCTCCTGTCACCTTCATGTAGCAGAGCTGAGAGCGTTGAGGGACCTCCGTGGATTACGTCGGACAAGGATGGGGTTTTTTGGGTACTTAATAAAGTGGTGAATGAGGTTCTTTGTTATTGTTTATTTCAAATAAAGGATTTTTTCACTGTGTGCATTTATTAACTTTAATTTACAGGTTAATCATTCGGGGTGTCTCATAGACGCCTACAATGATTAATCTAGGATTTAGTGGCAAGCTATGGGCTGCCAATTAACTCATTTTTACCCCGATTGCCAACGCACCAGGGCAAATCGGGAAGAGCTGGGTACAGTCCCAGAATTGTCGCATACAATGTATGCGGCCATTCTGGGCGGCTGCTGACTGATATTGTTAGGCTGGGGGGCTCCCCATAACGTGGAGCTCCCCATCCTGAGAATACCAGCCTTCAGCCGTATGGCTTTATCTGGCTGGTTTTAAAATTGGGGAGACCGCACGCCGTTTTTTTTAATTATTTATTTCACTGCACAGTATAGACACGCCTACCGGCTGCTGTGATTGGTTGCAGTCAGACACGCCCCCACACTGTGTGACAGCTGTCACACTGCAACCAATCATAGGTGCTGGTGGGCGGGTAAAGCAGGGAATACGAAATTGTTTAATGAGCGACCGGCTTTTTCAAAAGAGGAGAAGCCGCCGGAGCAGTGTGAACGCCATGCAGCGCCGCGCTGGTGATCGGTGAGTATGAGAGAGGGGGGGAGAGGGATAAACCGACATGGACAGAGAGTGAGGGACAGAGATAGTGACTGACCGACAGAGAGAGAATAGAGACCGAGAGGGAGAGACCGACTGACATAGAATAGTGATTGACAGACATTGTGACACATGACTCGTTTCCAGTGTTTTAGGAAACATACGATAAATGTATTTAGAAAATCGGATGTCACTACGATGGTGTGAGTGCCCATCCAGTGCCATCCGATTTTTTTTTTTTTTTACACGCTCCCATAGACTTGCATTGGAGAGACTCGCAGTAGAAACTCGCAAAAAGGCAGCATGCTGCGATTTTTTTTTTTTCTCAGTCCCCGATTTGGACTGAGAAAAAAAATCGCAAATGCGAGCTGAATCATTCACTAACATGTGTCCGATTCCAATGTGAGATTTTCTCGCATTGCTCTACTGCGAGAAACTCGCAAGTGAGAAGCAGCCCTAACACATGCTCATAAACATTTCTTACTGCTCCTCATGCACAATGTAGTTGGAGCACATGTAGTAGTTACTGAAGTGGATTGTCCCATGAACAAGGTACATTTTAATTAAGTTATTAGACTAATAAATTCCAAAATTGGGAAAAAAGAAAAAGGTTAGTTTGGTTAGCTCAGAGAAATTTAAAAAAAAACCCCATAGAATCTAGAGCTCCAACGTTGTTTTGCTTTATTTTGCAGGTATTTTAAATGTTAAAGTGAATCTGTCACCAGGTTTTTGCTCTCCCATCTGAGAGCAGCATAATGTAGAAGACAGAGCCCCTGATTCCAGCGATGTGTCACTTACTGAGCTGTTTGATTTTATCAAAATGACCGCAGTCTTTTCTCTGCTGCAGATATAGCAGTTATACAGAGCTCATGAATATGCTGGACTAGCTGCAGCACGCCAAGTAGTCCTCTAATGATAATCTACTGCTGATTGAGTGATTTTATCAATGCTACACTAAGCAGCCCAGTAAGTGACACCGCTGGAATCAGGGTCTCTCCTCCTACGTTATGCTGCTCTCAGATTAGGTGGCAAAAACCTGGTGACAGATTCCCTTTAAAGCGCATGACATTAAAATAAGAGAGAATTGACAAGTATTGCATGTTTGGAAGGGTTGTCAAGAGTTTTTTTTTCTTCTTCTGAATAGAACATGGCAGTATGGCTAATGTTTGCAAAGTTGTATCTAAACAAACCACAAGACTTATTAAATAGCGATAACATGGCAATGTATTTATATTTCTCCTGGGCTAATATGAGAAATGAATATAGTTCCTACAGTATCGCAGCTGTAGTTTTCTTGCGTTTAGGTTTTTTTTGTTTGCTAATCACCACAGCAACAATAAAACTATTTTGCCATATTTCTCTAATCTTACAAATTATGCAATAAGATTGTCCGTACCAATATAATTGTTAATGTGCCTAGTCTTATTTATAGTATATCACAAAAGCACGTACACACCTCAGTTTTATTAATCTTTTCATGAGATGAGTGAAGATATGACACTTTCATACAATGTTTATGTGCCCTCTAAATAACCCAACATAACCATTAATATGTAAACCTCTGGCAAAAGAAGGGAGTACACCCCTAGAGGAAAATAGCCAAATTGTGACAATTTTCTGTGCTATTTTCCCTTTCCAGTGTCACTCATTGGTGTTACAAAGGGTCAGGTGTGAATGTGGAGCAGGTGTGTTACATTTGGTGTTGTCGCTCACACACACTCATACTGGAAGTTCAACATGGCAAATAATTCTCTGAGGATCTTAAAAGGAATTGTTGTTCTACATAAAAATGGCCTAGGCCATAAGAATGCCAACACTCTGAATCTGAGCTACAGCGTGGTGGCCAAGACCATACAGTGGTTTAACAAGACAGGTTCTACTCAGAACAGGGCTCACCATGGTCCATCCAAGAAGTTGGGTGCACATGCTCAGCATCTTATCCAGAGGTTGTCTTTTCAAAATAGATGTATGATTGCTGCAGAGGTTAAAGGAGTGAAGGGAGGGAGTGGCGTGTGCATAGATGTAATAAATCAATCAAACAATCGGCTCATGTGCCTATGCCGCTCATAGTCTTCCCCACAGTATCTTAAAAAAAAAATGGCACTGCAGATTATGGTACGTGCATGCGTGTACTCCGGCGCTATTTTAATGAAGACATAATTACTGGGGCAATGTGCATGTGCCGCCAACATCAGCAATGTCAGCATGGCACAATATTTAAATAAAGAAAAGGTGGCATGTAATACAAGATGCAGGAGGAGGAATATACAGCAAGAGCCCACCCCAGAAAGACCCGTTTCCGATGCACACGTCAAGCAATGTGTAGTACATTTCCGCAACTTTGATTAAAGATATTACTGCAACTAAGCATCACATCTTCCAACAAAAGGCATGCTTGTACTCAGCATCCGATTCCCAGTATGGCACTGCCGCTATTTCATTTAGCAAAATCCTCCTGGTTGGTACTCTTAAAAGTATATTTATACCTGACTACAAAACAATCTAGAAGAGGCAATTTTTATTATTTCCCCTTCAGTGCTCAGTATAAGCCACGTGGGTGATCCGGAAAGTATTTCCAGGCCCTATCACTTTATGACCCTTTCAATGATCGGCTGCCTTTGTTATTTGCAGATTAGGCTATAAATACCCATAATCACATAGTGGGAAACCAACTAGAAGTAGACCCCTTAGGGGTACTTTGCACACTACGACATCGCAGCTGCGATGTCGGTGGGGTCAAATTAAAAGTGACGCACTTCCGGCATCGCATGCGACATCGTAGTGTGTAAAGGCTCGATGATACGATTAACGAGCGCAAAAGCGTCGTAATCGTATCATCGCTGCAGCGTCGGCGTAATCCATAATTACGCTGACGCGACAGTCCGATGTTGTTCCTCGCTCCTGCGGCAGCACACATCACTGTGTGTGAAGCCGCAGGAGCGAGGAACATCTACCGGCGTCACTGCGGCTTCTGTAGAATATGAGGAAGGAAGGAGGTGGGCGGGATGTTTACATCACACTCATCTCAGCCCATCCGCTCCGATTGGCCGCCTGGCGTGTGACATCGCTATGACGCCGCACGACCCGCCCCCTTAACAAGGAGGCGGGTCGCCGGACAGAGCGACGGTCGCAGGACAGGTGAGTCCATGTGAAGCTGCCGTAGCGATAATGTTCGCTACGGCAGCTATCACAAGGATATCGCTGCTGCGACGGGGGCGGGTACTATCGCGCTCGGCATCGCAGCATCGGCCTGCGATGTCGCAGCATGCAAAGTACCCCTTAAGGTACCGTCACACTAAGCAACATCGCTAGCAACATCGCTGCTGAGGCACAACTTGCTAGCGATGTTGCTTAGTGTGACATCCAGCAACAACCTGGCCCCTGCTGTGAGGTTGTTGGTTGTTGCTGAATGTCCTGGGCCATTTTTTAGTTGTTGCTCTCCCGCTGTGAAGCACACATCGCTGTGTGTGACAGCGAAAGAGCAACAACTAAATGTGCAGGCAGCAGGAGCCGGCTCCTGCGGACGCCGGTAACCACGGTAAACATCGGGTAACCAAGAAGCCCTTACCTTGGTTACCCGATATTTACCTTCGTTACCAGCGTCCGCTGCTCTCAGCTGTCAGTGCCGGCTCCTGCTCTGTGCACATGTAGCTGCAGTACACATCGGGTAATTAACCCGATGTGTACTGTGGCTATGTGTGCAGTGAACAGGTAGCCGGCACTGGCAGTGTGAGAGCGGCAGACGCTGGTAACGAAGGTAAATATCGGGTAACCAAGGTAAGGGCTTCTTGGTTACCCGATGGTTACCGTGGTTACCAGCGTACGCAGGAGCCGGCTCCTGCTGCCTGCACACGTAGCAGAGTACACATCGGGTAATTAACCCGATGTGTACTGTGGCTAGGTGTGCAGGGAGCCAGCGCTAAGCGGTGTGTGCTGGTAACCAAGGTAAATATCGGGTTGGTTACCCGATATTTACCTTAGTTACCAAGCGCAGCATGCTTCCACGTGTAGCGACGCTCCAGCGGTCCCTGCCAGGGCAGGTTGCTGGTGGGATCGCTGGAGCGTCGCTTAGTGTGACATCTCACCAGCGACCTCCTAGCAACTTACCAGCGATCCCTATCAGGTTGTATCGTTGTTGGGATCGCTTGTAAGTTGTTTAGTGTGACTGGGCCTTTACTTCAGACATCCAACCCCATAAATGCCATGATTGATAATCACCAAGGCAATTGTGTGTTTGGATGAAGTTACACACTCCTGCTGACGATGCAAACAGTGCAGATAAAGCCGTGTGCAGGCAGTGCATTTTGCCTGTGCTATAATGTATAACTTAGTATAGGATCTATGGCCCCAACTCAAAGTATTTACACCTGAAAACTGGTTTAAAACACTTAAGTCACAAAAACTTTGCGACTTGACGTTTTTTCCTTGTTTTGCTCAAATTAGAAGCTGGGGAGCAGGACAGGGCATGAGTATGTCCGCCAAAATTGATCAAATATGGCCTTCTCCATTACGCCAGAAACGTTACTTATAACATTTCTGGTGAGTCACGCAGCAACACACCACTGAGAAGATGTGCCGCATTCATTAAGAAGCACAGGAAGCTTAAGTTGGTGCATCTTATGCTCTACAAAATGTCAGTTTTAACCCCTTCATGACATGCCGTACATATGACGCTGAGGAAAGTGAATTTCCGCAAACCACAGTACACATACAGTGCGATGATTGTGCTTGCTCAATAGCAAATCCAGCAAAATCATCAGTGGGTGTCCACAGTCATAACTGACATCCTGCAGTAATACCCACGATTGGCGTTAATACATTTAACCCCTCTGATGCTGCTGTCAATAGTGACAGCAACATCAATCTCCTTAAAATAAGTAGGGTGCTTCCTCTTTCCTCCGATCAGCACAATGCTATTTGCAATGGTCTCCATGGTTACTCTGGGCCGCTTCATGGCCATGACACACCTTCATACCTGTATGCAATTCACTGATATAATACTCTGCAATACGATCACACCAGTGAAAGTAGATGACCCTTCCTGGGACTAGGTAAAAAAATTTAAAAAAACAAAATAAAAAAAAAAAATAAAAAACCCAAATGTATATTAGGGTATGTGCGCACGTTGCTTTTTACCTGCTTTTTTGCTGCTTTTTCTTCTGCGCTGTTTAATGCCAAAATGGATGTGTTCTTCTATTCAAGCAAAGTCTATGGGAATTTGGGTTTCTTGTTCACACTATTGTTGTTCAAAATGCTGCCTTTTTGTGGCAGAACTTTGGTCAAAAACTCAGCTTTTCAAAGAAGCAACATGTCAATTGTTTTTGCCATTTGGGTTTTGCACTGCAAAGCTGAGTTTTTGACCAAAGTTCTGCCACAAAAAGGCAGCATTTTGAACAACATAGTATGAACAAGAAACCCAAATTCCCATAGACTTTGCTTGAATAGAAGAACACATCCATTTTGGCATTAAACAGCGCAGAAGAAAAAGCAGCAAAAAAGCAGGTAAAAAGCAGGTAAAAAGCAACGTGCGCACATACCCTTACAATGGTGTCACAAACCACCGGGGGGGTCACTCAGAAATCCCCCGCGCTGGCTACCAGTACGTCACAATCGGGGGGTAACAAGTGGGGGTCACCCCTCCTTTATACCTCCCGACCGACAGACAGAGCACGTGACGCGCTCTCTAGCGCCCCTCTTATAGTCAGGCCAATTATGGAATTGCCCGACCATAAGCAAGGAGGCCGCTATACTACTTATGCCGATTATTGAAGGGTCCCCGGTGAGAGTAGGGTATATATTCCCCCGACCTCCGCGGGCGGAATATATAAAATCTCCCCGAATCTCACTGGCCTCCCCACAATAATCCTTGGCACAATTCGCTGCCACCAACCGATTTACGGTAACTATTAGCCGAACACACAGACGTGGGATTCAAGATCGAGATAACAGAACAGCCCAAGATTAATTATATAATTTAATCAGCCTAAAGCACACTAGAACTACAATATATACAATAGGGAATCTACAGAATATACATATGTCAGAGTACAGTTACAATCAAAGCATGGGTTACAAACAGGCATACACAGTTCCAGCAGTTACCTTGTTGCGTCTGGCCACAGGGGGGCGCTGTACCCAGGTTTCTAGGATCCTTCCCACAGATGTTTCCTACACGTGCCCCCAGCGAGAAGAACCCTGGAAAATGGCCGAAGTAGGGTTATCAACCTGGCCAAATCCAGGTCCCCTCCTACCTTCGTGACCTCACAGGGAGCACTGCTCCACCCCTGGCTTGAGTTATGGACAATATCCCAACATGGAATATGGGCCATAACTTTGCCTGGGAGCGTCGTAGGCGGACGCCAATGCTCTCATTGTGACAGTTATGAATTTAGCTACAGAACGAGGGGACTCATGACCTGTCTGCCAGTTCCCCATTGGCTGATATCACGCCTGGGGCATTTCCCAATGTCCTGCTCCCATAAAAAGGGGGTGCCGGCATCGTCCACATGCGGAGACACCATTTTTATGGTTGCCATATTTATCGGAAATATGGCTTGCGAGATATGAACCATTTTTTACTGGAGTCGTTCTGTCTGGCTATTTCCATAGCCTTGCTAATGAGATACAGCTCTTGTTACAGGGTGACGGCAGGGAGTCATCCTGTGTCCTTTGTTCCCACACCACCTCATCTCCATATCACAGGACATGGCCATGGAGGTGTAAGTGGAACACTGAGAACAAGAAGGGAGGGGGCACTGCCAGGGAGTGATGAGGGATTATGACTGGAGTCACAATTCATCTTCATATCCCGGGATTTGCCTCACACCTCCCCCCTTTTGAGGGCGCTAGGGGGCAGCACACTCCGGTGTTCCCCCGTGCGCCCGTCCGCGACCTCTCCTTGTCGGGACAGCCCGTCTGCGTTACCGTGGTCACGGCCCCTTTTGTGGCGAATGGTGAAGTTGTATTGCTGGAGTGCAAGGCTCCATCGCAACAATCGCCCATTCGTCCCAGAGACGGTGTGCAACCAGCTGAGGGGATTGTGGTCCGTCTCCACGATGAAGTGGCGCCCGTATAGATAGGGTTGCAGACGCTGCAGGGCCCACACTATGGCCAGGCACTCCTTCTCCATCGTGGAATAGGCAACTTCCCTTGGTAACAGCTTCCTGCTCAGGTACAAGACTGGGTGCTCTTGGCTCGCAGAGTCCACCTGGCTGAGCACCGCACCGAGGCCGAAGTCACTGGCGTCGGTCTGTACTACAAACGGCCGCGTGAAGTCGGCTGCCTGTAGCACGGGCGGGCTGGACAGGGCGTCCTTTAGGGCCCGGAAGGCTGTCTCGCAGTCCATTGTCCAATCGACTGCAGAGGGCAGCTTCTTCTTGGTGAGGTCCGTCAAGGGCTTTGCCAGGCTACTATAGCATGGAACAAACCTCCTATAGTACCCAGCGGTCCCCAAGAAGGACATCACCTGCTTCTTGGTCCTGGGGGTGGGCCAGGATGCGATGGCTTCCACTTTCTCAGGCTCGGGCTTCAGTGTTCTCCCACCTACCCGGTGACCGAGGTACTGGACCTCGCTCATGGCCAGCTGACACTTTCCCGGCTTGATGGTCAAACCTGCCCGGTGGATCCGCCTGAGCACCTGTGCTAGATGCTCTAGGTGGTCCTCCCAGGTGGGACTGAAGACGGCAATGTCATCCAGGTACGCGGCCGCGTACCCTTCAAGTCCCTTGAGCAGGGTGTTGACCATCCGCTGGAAAGTGGCAGGGGCATTCCTCATCCCGAATGGCATCACCGTGGACTCGTACAGTCCAAATGGGGTAATAAAGGCAGAGCGTTCCCTGGCCTTGCGAGTCAGGGGGATCTGCCAATATCCCCGGCTCAGATCCATGATGGTCAGGTACTGAGCCCCGGCCAACTGATCGAGCAGGTCATCGATGCGTGGCATTGGGTACGCATCGGCGACCGTGACCGCATTGAGCCCCCTGTAGTCCACGCAGAACCGAGTGGTTCGGTCCTTCTTAGGGACGAGGACTACAGGCGAGGCCCAAGCGCTGTTGGATGCCTGGATCACCCCCAGCTTCAGCATCTCGTCAATCTCCTGGCGCATGTGTTGCTGCACCTCCAGGGAGACCCGATATGCTGAACGCCGGATCGGGGGATGATCCCCAGTGTCCACGTGATGGACAGCCAAGTCAGTCCTTCCGGGCTGGTTGGTAAACAACCCCCGGAAGGGGTGTAGGGTGGCCCACAGCTGGGACCGTTGGTCCTCCAAGAGCTGGTGGCCAACCTCCACATCCTCAATGGATCCGCCTGCCCTAACCTGGGCTAGCATATCCAAGAGGGTTTCCGCTTCTCCCTCCTCGGGCAGGTTGCACACGGGGAGCGCACATGCCTCCCGCTCATGATGTGCCTTCATCATGTTCACATGGAAGGGCTTCCGCCTTCCACGGGCAGGGTCCAGGGTGACCAGGTACGTTACAGGGTTGAGCTGCTGGTACACGAGGTATGGGCCTTCCCAGGCTGCCTGAAGCTTGTCCTGTGGTACGGGGACCAGTACCCACACCTTTTGACCCACTTGGTAGGTCCTCTCACAAGCGTTCTGGTCGTACCAACGCTTCTGATCGGCCTGGGCTTGAGCCATATTGTCGTGTACCAGTTGCGTCAAGGCCTGCATTTTGTCCCGGAAGCGCATGACATACTCGATAACCGACACTCCAGGGGTGGCCAAATCCCCTTCCCAAGCCTCTTTCACCAGAGCCAGGGGGCCCCGCACACGTCGCCCGTACAGGAGCTCAAACGGTGAGAATCCTGTTGAGGCCTGTGGAACCTCCCGGTAAGCAAATAACAGGTGTGGGAGATACCGCTCCCAGTCACGCCCATGGGAGTCGACCAACATCTTAAGCATCTGCTTTAAGGTGCCATTGAACCGCTCGCACAGGCCATTAGTCTGTGGATGGTACGGGCTGGCCACCAGATGTCGCACCTGGACTTGCTTACAGAGGGCCTCCATCAGCTGGGACATGAATTGGGTCCCCCGGTCAGTGAGCATTTCCTGGGGAAAACCCACTCGGGAGAAAATCTCCAGCAATGCGGTGGCCACCTTGTCAGCCCGAATGGACGACAAGGCCACTGCTTCTGGGTACCGGGTGGCATAGTCCACTACCGTCAGTATGAAGCGTTTCCCGGAGCTGCTGGGGATGGCCAGCGGGCCGACCAGATCCACAGCCACCCTCCTGAAAGGCTCATCGATGATTGGCAGAGATACTAGTGGGGCTTTGGGGCGTGGCCCCGCCTTCCCCACTCTCTGACAGGTTTCACACGAACGGCAGTAGGCAGCCACATCGGCCCCCATTTTTGGCCAGTAGAAACGCTGGTTTAACCTGGCCTTGGTCTTAGCGATCCCTAGGTGTCCGGCCATCGGAATCTCATGTGCGATCCGCAACAACTCCGTCCGGAACGGATAGGGTACCACCAACTGTCGGTCCCTGGGCCACGCCTCCGGTGAACCCTGCTGGACCGTGGCCCGGTACAGCCGTCCTTGGTCCCAGACCACTCGCTCCGGGTCCGAGTCCGAGGGAGGCTGTGCCGCCTGCTCCTTAAGAGCTTTCAGGCTGTCGTCAGCTTCTAACGCTGCCTGAAACCCCTGACTAGATGTGGCCAGAATCGACGAGACTGTCACATCTTCAGTCAGTACCCCGGGACCTGTGTCCTGGCCTCCACCTGACTCGGCTGCCACTTGGTCAGAAGGGGAAGAGCTATCGGACCTCCGGGAGGCCCCTTGGCTTCCAGCACTCCCACTGCGGGTGACAGCGGCCACAGCCGCTGCGACCGTGGGTCGTGCCTGCTCCTCCTCCGTTCCTGACCAAGTCGCCGGTTCAGGCAGACCTACCTGGCTTCCTGACACCCCGGTTGTGGGGGAACCATGCACCGAGATCTTACCTGGGAGCACTTCCGCTCCTGGACCGGCCCCAATCTCACCTGCCTGTTCCCCTCCTGCAGCAACAGAACCCCGCTGTGAAATCTCTGGGGACCCCACATTTGCTGTGGTAGCCCCCACCCCACACACTGGTCCTCCCCCTGCAGCACCCTGCTCTCTGCTTATCCCTGCAGAGGGCAACAGATCCCAGCTCACAGGCTGGTTACTTGTAGAGGCATTGTCACACCTTTCTCTGACCCCCTCCCCTGTCACAGCTGCAGCTGAGTGTGTGTCTATGGTGTCTATGCAAGCAGAAATATCAGAGTTCACTCCCTCCTCCCTTACATCATTCATAGATAACACATTAACATTGTTAGGAGTCATGTCAGTACGGGCTGAAGGTTCAGCCCTTGGGGGGGGCCCAAACTGGGAGGTTATCTGCCCCAAATCTGTCCCAAGTAGCACGTTTGCAGGGATCCGATCAGTTACCCCCACCTCTCTCACCCCTCGCCCTGCGCCCCAGTCCACATAAATGTCAGCAACAGGCAGCGCCGGGTCAATGCCTCCAATCCCGGAGACAGCGAGGGTTTTTCCAGGGATCAAGTCTTGGGGGGACACCATCTCAGGCCGCACCAGAGTCACCTCCGAGGCGCTGTCTCGCAGTCCTATGGTCACAGACCGGCCGACGGTGACAGGTTGGAAGCTGTCCAGGGACCTACCACCACCCCCACCCACACAATACACCTTGGGCGGCCCTTGGGACGGGGACGGAGCCGGGGCCTTGGGACGCTGAGGGCACATGGCCTTGAAGTGTCCAGGTAGGTTGCACTGGTGGCACCGTCTTGGTTCCGCCACGGGCCTGGAGAGGGGAGTTGAGGGGGACACCCCCTGCAGTCTAGGGGCAGGTGGGGCAGTCGCTGAATTCATCTTACCCCCTCTCCAGGTGCTGCTGGTGGCCGCTCTCCTGGCCTCAGGGGCCCGGTTGTTGGTGTAGTCATCGGCAAGGGCAGCTGTAGCCGTGGACCCCTTTGGCTTCTGGTCTCGGATGAACTGGCGGAGATCCTCAGGGCAGTTCCACAAGAGTTGCTCCGTGATGAACAAGTCCAGGATCTCCGGTCCGGTGGAAAGCTGCAGGCCTTGGGTCCAGTGGTCGGCAGCTCGGGCAAGTGCCCGCCGGTGGTCAGCCCAGGAGTCCTTTGGTCCCTTCTGTAGGCTCCGGAACTTCTTGCGGTAGGACTCTGGAGTGAGGTTGTACTGTCGGATCAGGGCCCGCTTGATGGTGTCGTAGCCCTGATCTGCCTCAGCAGGCAAGTCCCCAAGGACATCCAGGGCCTTACCCCTTAAACGGGGGGTCAGGTATTTGGCCCACTGGTCCTTGTCCAGATGGTGCTGCAAGCAAGTCCGTTCAAAAGCAGTCAAGAAAGAGTCCAAGTCTCCATCCTTCTCCAGCACTGGGAAGTCCTCAACACGGACCTTTGGAAGTTTGGTGTCTCGAAGGTCACATGTGGCTGATGAGGGCCGGAGCTGAGCTAGCTGCAGCTGGTAGTCACGGTCTGCCTGTCGCTCTCGCTCTTCACGCGCTGCCTGCCGCTCTCGCTCCGCAGCCTCACGCTCTGCGTGCCGCTCTGCCCTGCGCTCTGCCAGGAGTTCCTTGTAGCCCTTCTGGTCTCCAGCCTGGAGAAGGGCCATAGCCATTTGAAGAAGGCTATCCGAGCCTCCCAGGCTCGGTGGAATGGCACGTGGTGATCTGCGGCACGCTGCAGAGCTAGGCGATTCACTGTCCCTTTCAGAGCGGAGGGCTGGCATCTGGCTCGTTGAGGAACCTTGGGTGAGCTCCTCCTCATCTTGTCCAGCAGTGCCAGGTTGCGCAATGTCCTCGGCAGAACGGTTTTCTGGCGTCGAGCTCCTGGAGGACTCGTGGGCAACCTCCTCATTGCTGTCCACAGCACCGTCCTCCCTCTCTTCGGCTCCTGCCTTAGCATTGGCCAGTTGCATAGCTCTGCTCCTGGTGCCATCAGCCATTCTTGCAGACTTTTGGTCACTGACACAGAACTGACACCTGATGCCTCCACACACCTTACAGTATCTGCACTCTGACACTCTAGTGTTGAGCTAGTCTGAAGACCCCAGCAGCCACAGCTGCTGCAGGCAGTCTTTAGTGTCTGGGAGTATGGGTCTCACACTCACACACACTATTATCTCGATCCCACCGCTATGCCACCAATATGTCACAAACCACCGGGGGGGTCACTCAGAAATCCCCCGCGCTGGCTACCAGTACGTCACAATCGGGGGGTAACAAGTGGGGGTCACCCCTCCTTTATACCTCCCGACCGACAGACAGAGCACGTGACGCGCTCTCTAGCGCCCCTCTTATAGTCAGGCCAATTATGGAATTGCCCGACCATAAGCAAGGAGGCCGCTATACTACTTATGCCGATTATTGAAGGGTCCCCGGTGAGAGTAGGGTATATATTCCCCCGACCTCCGCGGGCGGAATATATAAAATCTCCCCGAATCTCACTGGCCTCCCCACAATAATCCTTGGCACAATTCGCTGCCACCAACCGATTTACGGTAACTATTAGCCGAACACACAGACGTGGGATTCAAGATCGAGATAACAGAACAGCCCAAGATTAATTATATAATTTAATCAGCCTAAAGCACACTAGAACTACAATATATACAATAGGGAATCTACAGAATATACATATGTCAGAGTACAGTTACAATCAAAGCATGGGTTACAAACAGGCATACACAGTTCCAGCAGTTACCTTGTTGCGTCTGGCCACAGGGGGGCGCTGTACCCAGGTTTCTAGGATCCTTCCCACAGATGTTTCCTACACGTGTCCCCAGCGAGAAGAACCCTGGAAAATGGCCGAAGTAGGGTTATCAACCTGGCCAAATCCAGGTCCCCTCCTACCTTCGTGACCTCACAGGGAGCACTGCTCCACCCCTGGCTTGAGTTATGGACAATATCCCAACATGGAATATGGGCCATAACTTTGCCTGGGAGCGTCGTAGGCGGACGCCAATGCTCTCATTGTGACAGTTATGAATTTAGCTACAGAACGAGGGGACTCATGACCTGTCTGCCAGTTCCCCATTGGCTGATATCACGCCTGGGGCATTTCCCAATGTCCTGCTCCCATAAAAAGGGGGTGCCGGCATCGTCCACATGCGGAGACACCATTTTTATGGTTGCCATATTTATCGGAAATATGGCTTGCGAGATATGAACCATTTTTTACTGGAGTCGTTCTGTCTGGCTATTTCCATAGCCTTGCTAATGAGATACAGCTCTTGTTACAGGGTGACGGCAGGGAGTCATCCTGTGTCCTTTGTTCCCACACCACCTCATCTCCATATCACAGGACATGGCCATGGAGGTGTAAGTGGAACACTGAGAACAAGAAGGGAGGGGGCACTGCCAGGGAGTGATGAGGGATTATGACTGGAGTCACAATTCATCTTCATATCCCGGGATTTGCCTCACAAATGGTATCACTGGAACGCCATCTTGCCCCCACAAAAAGAAGCCCCCACTTAGCTCTATCAGAGGAAAAATAAACAAACTACAGCTTTCAGAATAATGTGATGCAAAACCATTATTTTGCTTAAAATTGTTTTTCTTGTATAAAAACGGGGGAACACCCCCCCACAAATGTGGTATCGCTGTAATTGTACTGTCCCAAAGAATAACAGTTTTATCAATTTTACCATAGCGTTAACAACATAACCCCCCCCCCAAAAAAAAAACAAAAAAACAATTCCTGAATTGCTGACTTGTTTATTCTGCCACCCAAAAAGCGGAATAGGAAGCGATGAAAAAAAAGTTATGTGCCTAAAAACTGCTACATGTAAAACCTTCCAACTCATCCCAGTTTTCAAGTTTCGTTTGAAGCTTGCAAGTGTAGCAGGTAATCTGACGTGTTGAGGTAGCGAATTCCTGGAGACGGGGGATGCTCAGAAGTCCTGGAGGTGGTTAGATGAGGAGCGAATGAGTGAGGAGCAGATCTTGGGCGGACTGGAGATTACGTGTTGGAGTATAGCAGGAACTGAATTTGGAGATATACAGGAGACAGATTATGGATGGCTTTGTACGTTAGTATTAGTAGTTTGCATTGGATACAGTGGAGAATTGGGTGCCAATGGAGGGATTTATAGAGGGGAGAATTGGGGTGGGAGTAAGGTGGATCAGTCGGGCAGCAGAGTTAATGGTGGACTGGAGAGGTGCGAGAGAATTAACAGGGAGGCCACAGAGGAGGATGTTGCCGTAATAAAGGAGGGAGATTGAGGGAATGCACTGGCATCTTCTTAGATAGAGAATTGAGGAAAGGACAGATTCTGGAAATATTTTTGAGTTGAAGACAGCAGGAGATGGGGAGGGCTTGGATGTATGGTATGAAGGACATGGTGGAGTCGACTCCTACTCTGAGGCAGCATACATTGGGTACTGGGGAGAGTGTGATGTAATTTATTGTAATAGATACATCATTACATCAGGTAGGGAACATAGGTAAGATGGGGGAAAGATGATTAGCTCAGTTTTAGCCATACTGAGCTTTAGGCCGGTGTCACACGTGCGATTGACTCACATGAGTACAATACGAGAAAATCTCGCATTGCACTCGGACCAATGTTAATTAATGAGTCAACTGCGATCCGCTTGTTTTTCCTCAGCTCATATCGGACTGAGTAAAAATCGCATGCTGCGATTTCTAGAGTTTCTCGTGTCTCTCCAATGCAAGTCAATGGGTCCGAGAAAAAAACGGATGTCACACGGATCAAACAATACACATCCGTATGCTGTGTTTGTGAAAATCGCATTCTCCTTTAAAAAAACAGGAATGATATGAAGACAATATGAAAAATATGAAGACATAATCTTGTTTTTTAAAGAAACTTGATAATATAGTTGATCAAGGAAGCATGCAGTTCAGCAAAAACTTCACTAATGGCATCAAGTCCATTGAGGCACGTGGGGGCAGGGCCTTTTAAATAGACAAGTAACATGTGTTGACTGATTTGAGAAAAAAAATCGCATGAAGAAACACGCATCACATACGGATTACACATGGACTACAATAACGAGAAAAATCACATAAATCGCATTGGAAACGCATTGCACACGGATTGACACACTGACACAGCTCGTGCTACTCTCCGGCAAGAGAATTGGACCAATTTTACAGTCGCAAGTGTGGCGCCGGCCTTAGGAAGAGAGAGAAGGATATGGCCGATTGACACTCCGGGATTCTGGACAGCAGAAAGGCAACATCTGGGTTAGAGAGGTAGATCTGAGTGTCATCAGCATATACTGTAGGTGTTACTGAATGCCATGGGACTTTTATGAGTTGTCCAAGGCCAAATGTATATATGGAGAAGAGTAAGGGGCTGAAGACAGAGCCTTGAAGGACACCAATAGAGAGAAGCTGGAATGAAGGGGTTGCGTGGTAGCCACTAAAAGTGCGGTTGGAAAGGTATGAAGAGATCCAGGAGAGAGCAAGTTCTCTGACACCAAGGGAAGAGAGGATCAGTAATAGGAGGTAATGGAAGACCGTGTCAAAGGCTGAGGACATGTCTAGATCCAGCAATATAGAGAAGTGTCTGTTAGCTTTAGCAGTAAGTCATTTGTACATTTTAGTCTGGGCACTTTCAGTAGAGTAATGTGGATGGAAGCTGGATTGTAGGTTGTCAAAGAGTTAGATGAGAGGTAGGGGGAAAGTTCAGCATGGATGTGTTGTTCGAGGAGTTTGGCACGAACGGTAGCGATATGGGGCTATAGCTGATAGTAGAGGTCGGATCGAGGGAAGGTATCTTTAGGATTGGTGTGATTGTTGCATATTTGAAAGCAGAAGGAAAAGTACCAGAGGTTAAAGATAGGTTGAAAAGATGGGTTAAAGCTGGTATTAGTGTAGTGGTGAGGCTGGAGAGGAGGTGGGATGGGGTAAAGTGTGCAGGTGGTGAGGTGCAACTTTGAGAGATGTGCACGCTTTCCTTCAGTGATGATGGGGAGGAAGTTTATGGGGGAGGGGCCATGGTCTGTTATATGAAGGAGTTGCAGTGATTGAGCAGAAAAGATTTGTCTTGTTTGGTCGATCTTATCTTTGAATTATGTGGCAATGTCTTCTGCGGAGATGAGGGAGGTTGGAGAGGGCAGCAGTGGGCGGAGTTAAAGTATTGAACAACTGTTTAGAGTTGTGGGATAAAGAAGATAGGAGTGTTCTGAAGTAATCCTGTTTAGCAGAGGTGAGGACTGAACAAATGTGTGAATTGCTTTTTGAATGCGGTGAAGCCTTCCTGGGAGTGCACTTTCTTCCACCGCCACTCGCCAGTTTTTAGTGAGGCTGTTGTGCCAGGGTTGTCCATTGATTCTTCTCACTCTTCCACTCTCGCATCAGCTATTGATTAAATTGCTCCTCTTGTGCATGGTATTGTAGAAAATGGTGGCACTGTGTATCATGGAGTAAAGATCTGGAGGATAGTGGTAGGATAGAGTCAGAGGGTGTGAATGTTGAGAAGTGCAAGTTTTCTGCGGTGGTGTGCTAAGGTGCTGGACAAGGGGAGCAGGGGGATGGACAGGGCTGAAAAAGTCAGCAGGTGGTGGTCACATAGGGGGAGAAGGGAGGTTTTGAGGTCAGATAGGAAACAAAGACGAGTGAAGATCAGAGTCAGTGTGTGTCCATCTTTATGGGTGGCAGAGGTCACCGAGTTAGACCAAAGGATGAAGCGAGGAACAGCAGTTTGGCAGGTGTCAGTGGAGATATTGGAGTCACCCATGATGACAGTGGGAATATCAGCAGAGAAAACATAGAAGCCAGGTAGAGAACTTTCTGATGAAGGCAGTTAGATGGAAACCCCGATGTAAGTGCTCAGCGTAGTGCACAGGATAAATGTGGTCCAAATTTTTATGTAAAATGTTCATAATAAAAAGCATCAACTCAATCCATAAAAAAAAAAAATCCCTACTCTGGTCCATTATCTGTTAATGGGAATATAGGTGGCTTCCATGGTACTTTGGAAAAGTGAAATGGCTCCTTCCACACCCCCTTTCCCTCATGGTTGCTAGTTTCTGGGGAAAAAAACCCAACACTGAGTCAAAATCGTTGCTACAGATAAAGACCCAGAGCGATGTAATTACCAAAACGTGGTAATTTGAGGGGGGATTCTGCTGTTCTACCATGAGGGTGTAATTTGCAAAATGGCATGACCTATGGGGGATTTCTACTGTTAAGCCACATCAGTGGCGCTGGAAAGTGATATGGTATCCACTACAGATAATTTTGCTCTCCAAAAGTCTCCTGGCACTCTTTCCTTTCCAAGCCCTGCTGTGTGTCCAAACAGTTGTTTTCCACCACCTATGGGGTATTGGCGTACTCAGGAGAAATTGCACAACAAATTGGACATTTCCTGTTATTCTTGTGAAAATGAATAATGTGGGGCTAATTGAACATTGTGAAAGATTAAAATTATTTTTTTCCATACACAATCCTTTAATTCCTGTGTAGCATCTAAAGGGATAATACATACCTGAATGTGGTTTTGAGCACTTTGAGGGGTGCAGTTTTTAAAATGCTGTTACTTTGGTATTTTGTCACGAAGGACCTGCATTTCAAATGTGATGGGGTCCATAAGAAATAGTTTTCTAAATTTTCTTGGAAAAATTAGAAATTACTGAAACCTAACTGTTCTAACTTCCTAACAACAAAAAGTGTTTAAAAAATGATGTTGATGTAAAGTAGAGATGTGGTATAAGCGATTTATTAACTATTTTGTGTGATAAAACCATCTAGTTTAAGGGCATAAAAATTCAAAGGTTAAAAATTGCAAATTTTGAAAATTGCATACTTTTTTTTTTATAGGATTTGCATTTACTTATGAAATTATTGATCAAAACTTACTACTAGCATGAAGTAAAATTCCTCAAAGAAAATGATTGCAATTACACATGTTTTGTTATACACACACACACGTTTACTTCCTTTCTGTGTATTTCAACAACAAAAAAATACCCAAAAAAGCAAAAATTGGATTATTTCTTCCAAAACTGGCAGGAAAAAAAAAAATTGTTGGCACTCTGAACATAACATTTGGTATTTGGTTGCACAGCCTATGGAATTAATAACTGCAATCAATTGCTTCCTGTAACAATCAACAATCTTCTTACAACTCTAAACTGGAATTTTGGACCACTTTTTTGTAAATTGCTCCACGTAGTTCCTGTTTGAAAGGTGCCTTCTCCCAACAGCAATTTTAAGCTCTCTCCACAGATGTTCAATGGAATTTAGATCCGGACTCCTTGCTGTCCCTTCAAAACACTTCAGTCCTTTGTTTCCATCCATTTCTGGGTGCTTCTTGGGAGTATTTTTGGGATCATTGTACTGCTGGAAGAACCATGACCTACGACGTAAACCCAGCTTTGACACTGGGCATTACTTTGCACCCAAAGTCCTTTGGTAATCTTTTTATTTCTTGATGCCTTATTACATAGTCAAGGACCCCAGTGCAAAAGGTAGAAAAACAACCCCAAATTATCTTTGAACCTTCACCATATTTGACTGTAGGTACTGTGCTCTTTACATTGTAGACCTCCTATTTTAGAAAGCCAACTCAACAAAAATATGTACTGCAAAATGTGCACTGCACAAAAAATTCCAAACTGTACTTTTTTAAAATGAGATTTTTGGCAAAAAATTGCAATTTCTTGAGCTACCCCGCCACGTCACAGCAAATCTCTTTGGCTCAGTCCTATTTAAAGTGTGCCATACGGCCTCACATATGAAAAAGTAGAACTGTCCATAGCAGCACCTACCTGGTGCTTTTCAATCCCATACCCATGACTGAATCTCGCCCACAGCCATGATTCATGATTAAGTCATAGGTACAGGATTGAAAAGCACCAGGTAGGTGCTGCTATGGACAGTTTTACTTTATCATAGGTGAGGCCGTATGGTGCACTTTAAATAAAAATGTTTTAGAGTAGGACTGCCCCAAAGAGATTTGTCGTGACGTGGCAGGGTAGCTCAAGAAATTGCAATTTTTTGTCAAAAATCTCAAATTTAAAAAAAAAAGTGCCATTTGGAATTTTTAGTGCAGTGCACATTTTGCAGTATATATTATTTTTGTTGGAGTTGGCTTTCTTGAGCTCATTCTACTTTAGGTAAACCGTAGAATGTTGTGCTTTACTAAAAAGCTATGTGTCTCATCTGTCAACAGTATGCTTTCCCAGAAGAATTTTGGCTTACTCATGTCATGTACATTATGGCAAACTGCGGTCTAGCTTTTTATGCCTGTGTCAGCAGTGGGGTCCTCCTGGGTTTCCTGCCTTAGCGTTTCCTTTCATTCAAATGTTGGTTAATAATTTGCATTGGCACTGATGCACCCTGTGCCTGTAGGACAGCTTTAATATATCTTTGTTATTTGGGGCTGCTTATCCCACCATCTGGACTATCCTGTTTTACAACATTTAATTAGTTTTTCTCTGCCGTCCACATCCAGCAAGATTAGCTACAGTACCATGGATTCTAAACTTCTTATGTTGTACACTGTGGAAAAAGGAACATCAAGATCTCTGAAGATGGACTTGAGAGCCAAAATTGTTGATATTTTTTCAACAATCACAAGGTTACAAGTCCTCAGACAGTTCTCGTCTTGCTGTTCTCCATGCGTAGTGTGGCGCACACAATGCAAAGATTGAGTCAACCACTCCCCTTGATTTCTGGTTTCAAGTGTGATTTTCATATTGCCCACACCTGTTACTTGCCAGAGGAGAGTTTGAACGAGCATTGTATGCTTAAAAAAGTTGTTAACCCACAAGTTTTTGAAAGGTGCCAACAATTTTGTCAGGACTATTTTTGGAGTTGTGTGACATTATGCCCAATTTGCCCTTTTTCTTTCTTGTTCCACTACACACCAAAGAAATATTGTGTGTGACAAAACCTGTGTCTTTGCAATACTTTTCTTGGAGAAAATCCATTTTCTTGAAGAATTTCAAGGGAGCCATTACTATGTTGAACTGTGGCAGAATTTTTACCACAATAAGTGACATTGGCTAAAATTGAAATAATGGCCTGGTCATGAAGGTGAAAACAATCTTTGGGACAAAGGGGTGATTGAAGTAGGGCTGAATATTTATTTTTTTTTTTACCATATTTTTTTAAACCTCTTGATTTTTTAAACTTTCTAAAGACCTTCAATTCTACAGCAAGTGCCCTAAAATGGACCTGTAAACCATTACATTTCAGCTTCACTTTGGATGGCATTAGAGAAATGCTACTTAACTAGGACTCGTACTCGGTAATAGCGGGTATTTTTGGAATGTCTTCCGATAATAGCTGAAAGCGCTATTTGAATGAGGTACATGGCAGCTGTGGAAATACAAGTGCTAGTTACAAATTCTGTGAAAACACAAAATACGTACAAAAGTAGCATTAAAAAAAATGTTTTAATTCATTTTCAAAGAAAATAAAACCGACATTTAAAGACAATGCATATATCATGCATGACTGACAAAGCAAAATAAAATATTGCACTTGAATTTTTTACAATTAAAAAGTACACCTATTAAAAGCCGACACATTAAGTCTATCATACACTTTATACATCATGCCAAGAACGTTGAGTGTGTAGCAGTGAAAGGAACAGTGCGTTCGCCTGTGCCTGTCACAGCCAAGTACTTCTTACCATTTGAGCTTTGTCTTGTGTGGTTTAAGTGTTTGAGACATATGGGTTAAGGCAGTAGAGTCATTTTCAGCAAGTAAACAAAATGGTTTTTTTGTGTGAAATGAGTGAATAGGCAGCACAGACTTTACAGTAACTGAATGGATTCTCCACCTCTTCATGGAATTTCAATGACTTGCTATTCAATAAGAAGGAAGCAGGTAGTGAAATGGACCAAAAGGGATAATAGAAATTCTAGCATCTTGGCTCCTTATCTAAAGCTTCAAGTAAGCAGTTCTAATACACTGATGGGAGATTATTCCGCAGGAACACGGTGATGACGTGATGGAAGAATAAAATCAAATACATTACAGCACCTTAAGATTCAAACATTACATTGATTTAAAACAATGGGTCATGGAAAACAATTTTAGTGCCCAGGCTATTGAAATACTGCACAGATAAGCTGCATTCATTTTATAGCTCCTAGTCAAGACATTCATGGTGCATTCAGAGTTGAATTGATAGAGCTGGAAGGAGGCAGAAAATAAATATATTTGGCTTACTTACAGATCGTGTTATTGCTGAGACAGCGCCTTGCGTGGAATATATATACACCATAAATACCACATATTTCTAAAGCTAATGAAAAAGGCACTAAAATTGTGTACAAAATACATTCAAAAACTGAACCAAAAATTCTACAGCAAGACCGAGGCAAGAGCGGATCCTCACACTGCTTGTATAGCACAGAATACATTATGGGGCGAATTCAAAACAAATTTACCAGAATCCTGGCGCAATACTTTTTGAACTCAGTTGTGCACAAATGTTGCAAGCGTTGCAGTTTTTATGCCAGTCTCGGCCAGCTTTGACAACTTTGAGACGTGGGCAGAGCAAAACCAGGAGGGCGTGTGGCTGACAGATTCAAGAAAATAAAACCAGTGTAAATTATGACTAGTATGCTCCACTGACTGGTGTACATCTCTGCAGCGGAGCACAGCATTGGAAGATGACCAAAATGTTTTAAGAGGCACATGCCCCAATGAACATTTTTGTCATGAAAGGAGGGCCAATCTGTGTAAACTAAGATTTTGATATAATATTGCAACAGTTTCAGTTTCAAATTAAAAAGATTTTTATATATGTGAAGGCACAAACTGTCTAATAACTAGTTTCTGGCTTCAGTTTACATCGGAGGCTCATGCGCCTCCGATGTAAACTGGGTGCTTTACATGCTGCGACATCGCTATCGATATATCTTCGGGGTCACATCGTTAGTGACGCACATCCGGCGCCGTTAGCGACATCACAGCGTGTGACACCATGGATCAACGAGCTCAAAAACGTGAAAAATCGTTGCTCGTTGACACGTCGCTCCTTTTCCAAATATCCTTGCTGCTGCAGGAACGATGATGTTAGTCGTTCCTGCGGCAGCACACATTGCTGTGTGTGACACCACAGGAATGACGAACATCTCCTTACCTGCGTCCACCGGCAATGAGGAAGGAAGGAGGTGGGCGGCATGTTCCGGCCGCTCATCTCCGCCCCTCCTCTGCTATTGGACGGCTGCCGTGTGACGCCGCAAGAACCAGCCCCTTAGAAAAAAGGCGGATTGCCGGCCAGAGCGACGTCGCAGGGAAGGTAAGTACGTGTGACGGGTGTAAGTGATGTTGTGCGCCACGGTCAGCGATTTGCCCGTGACGCACAACCGACGGGGGCGGGTACGCTTGCTAGCGATATCGGTACTGATATTGCAGCGTGTAAAGTACCCTTGAGTCCGCTGGCTAAATGTTTTAGTGTACCCGCATTTAGAACTTTCAAAGGCTTCAATAATAGACCAACCTAATCATTTTATTGGCTGGAGCATTGATCACCTAGCTCCTGGGATCAATTGAAAGGTGTGCTCGAGGAAGGTAAAAAAAAAAAAAATTCTTCCACGGTCTATGCCATCAAACTATCAAGATGAGGTTTCCAGTGCAGTTCTATTATTTTTACAATGCCTGTAATTCAGTGTGACAGGAGCTGCTCTCACTGCTCCCTCTCCCCAGGGGGTGTGCTCCCTGCTGTTAGTAGAAAATATTATATAGGAAAAACGGGTTTAATTCCGCGCTAAAAGATCACTGATGTCAGTAAATAAAAATCTTTTTATTTTAGTCAATCCAACACGTTTCAGAGACAAGGACCGTCTCCTTCAGGGAAAAATAGAAATCAATGATTTCTTTTTTTCCCTGAAGGACACGGTCCTTGTCTCTGAAACGCGTTGGATTGACTAAAATAAAAAAGATTTTTATCTTACTGACATCAGTGATCCTTTAGCGCGGAATTAAACCCGTTTTTCTTATATAATATTTTCTACTGCATCCTGCACGGGGCCGCTGCTTGGACCACGCGGACACTCACATGCTTGCTAAGGAGTTGTGACTGACACAACCCGACCAGGTGAGTGTACCTCTCTTTACCTCTAACGCTTTATACCGGGTATATTGCGCCTTCTGCGCCCCCATTTTTAGCCCTGCTGTTAGTAGCAGCCAATCTCATGCTAAAAGCCATACATACAGAAAAGGGAGCAGACCACATCTTCTTAGACAGAAGCAGTCATTATCAGGAAACTGTCTGTTACTAACAGCAGGGAGCACACCCCCTGATATATGATGGAATGTCCCAGAGGGGAGGTGGAGCAGCAAAGGGTAGCTCCTGTCACACTGAATTACAGGTATTGTAAAGAATACTAGAACTGCACTGGACATCTCATCTTTATAGTTTGAGGCCACGGACAGTGGAATATTTTTTTTTTCTCCCCAGAGTACCCCTTTAATCCCTTGTCTAAAGTTGTTAAAATAATTCAGAAAACTTAATTTGCAGTTTTCCTTGTCTAGCTACAACATATAAGAACTGGACATTTAAAAAAAAAAAAAAATAAATAAATAAAAAATTGTATTTATATGCAGTAATAAAAAGCAGATTCATCAAGAATCGTGCAGCTTACGCTGTGCCAGTCTTACTGTAGTATACGCCACTTAATGATTTTGTAGCATTTATCTCCATGCATTGCACCAGAATAGCTACTATGTCAGCATTTTTGAAGGTTGTGCATAATTATGCCCCCATCCTACCCTAGTTCTAGACCTTTTTGGTTGAATTGATTCAAACTAGTGTGGAAAAAAAAGTTGCTAAATGTTTGCACAGCCACCATTGTGCAAAATATTTTCAAAGTGTTCTGGCGTTTTCTTAGCTCAATCGGCTCCATAGTGATAAACTGCATCTATATGCCTTTTAAAACATATGTAGCTGTCTAACCGGATGTTTGGCTTCATGGAGTTATGCTGTTGCTTGCTTACAGTCAAGTGGGCGTCACCAGGACCGGTGAGCAGTCTGCATTCTCTACAGAGTGCACTGCAATCACATGCAATGCTCATTGACAGGCATCTTCCTCTAAAACCTGTGCGCTGAGCAGGATAGGACCCAAGGAGCATAGGGAGAGATTACAGCGCAATCATGGTATACAGAGCACTCTAATGACTGAGCGACTGCAGGAGGACTAATGCGAGCGTACCACGATACGATCTATCGTGCGATCGCACGAGTGATCGTACCCGCCCCCGTCGTTTGTGCGTCACGGGCATTTAGTTGCCCATGGCGCACAAAGTCGTTAAACCGCCATCACACGTACTTACCTGCTGAGCGACGTCGCTGTGGGCGGCGAACATCCACTTCCTGAAGGGGGTGGGACGTTCGGTGTCACAGCGACGTCACACAGCGGCCGGCCAATAGAAGCGGAGGGGCGGAGATGAGCGGGACGTAAACATAGCGCCCACCTCCTTCCTTCCGCATAGCTGGCGGGAGCCGCGGGACGCAGGTAAGCTGTGTTCATCGTTCCCAGGGTGTCACACGGAGCGAGGTGTGCTGCCCCGGGTACAATGAACAACCGGAGCAAATATAAATAAACGTTTTTTTTAAAAATGATCGACGTGTCAACGATACACGATTTACGAACGTTCTGCGTCGCTCGTAGGTGTCACACGGGACGACGTTGTGAATGATACCGGATGTGCGTCACGAAAACCGTGACCCCGACGACATATCGCACGATAGATCATCTCATGTGACACCCGCATAACTCCCTGCAGCCAACAATTATTAGACATCTGAATATGCTGGGGCTGCAAGTACATTTAAAAAATAAAATAAAAAAAAATATATGACAGATTCAGAATATAGTTTGCAAGCATTAACGTATAAATGGATTTGCTTTCCAGCATTTCCATTATAAACCTTTGGATAACTGCATTGTCCAATTCTCACTATAAGAAAAGATCGCTCATTAAAAAGAAAGTTACTTTCTATGAATAATATATTCATTTATAATAATTTTATGATGTGGAATAATACAGCTATTTCCGATCCACAAAATTGGAATAATTTGCCTAGATACAATCTGCATTATGATTGCTGAATTATTGTTATCTGAAGGGAGGGGGGTAGAAGAAGTAACAAGACAGTTGATAGGATTACTTCTTTGTCAGTGTTCTCCATGCGGAGAGGCTTTGGCCAGTAGTGTAAAGTATACACACATCTGTAGAAGAGCAATAGGCAGCATAAGCAAGACATTACAGCTACAAGTTTCACAGATTCAGCACATGATGTACCCTCTTATAGCTTTAAGTCTGACATTCGGTGTAACTCAGGCTGTCAAGAAGTCCATGCACATCTATGAAGGCAAATGTCAGCTGATTTTCTACAGATCAACCACCAGTGCCCAAACTAGACATGGGTTAGGCCCTTTGAGTCTACAAGAAGAATGAGGGCTGAATACCATGTCATAAATTGGCATGACCTGCACAGATTACACCTGCTGCATAAAGCATAGTGTTACAGACAGCTGGAGAAGCTAGAAAACAAGTCACAATACATACAGTATCTGACTACAGACTTGTGTGACTGACGTACATTTCATAGCATACAGTTCATTAACAGGACTCCGCAGAATGGTTGGTGGAATCCAAACCAACAGGGTACAAATTAGATACCTAATTAAAATCATGTATTGAAGCATCAAAATTCTTCACCGAATAAAAACCTAGAAAGGCCAGTAAAGGCATTGGACTTAAAACTGATGTATGCGCTGGTATAGTTAAAATGTGTAGAGGATTGAAGGCCACGTATAATCTGTGCGAGTAAGGTCCAGGCATCCAGATCTCATTAGCAGCGTACTTCTGGGACAACTCCTAAAACACTGTGGGACTCCAGGAAGGGTGAAACAACTTCACTTTAGTCTCTCTATGAGTCCTTGTGATAGTCCGAGCTGTAGAAGCTGATTTGTGGGGAGGTGGGCAAGGTGAGGGAAGTATTTTTGCAAGCTCTCCCAGCACAGTTCTAGAAGGCTTGGAACGACAAGCCAGATTTTGAACAAAGATCCAGTCCGCTTGTTCTGTTGGATATTAACTACTCCTCCATGGATATACATACAGCCAGCCTAGAGGAGAAAAGCAACATGTCAGCATGCTCAGAAATGTAGTAATCTACCACTTTACATTGAAATAAAAAAAACGTTTTGAGGTTTCAAATCAAAAAATACCTGCAAAATTATAAAAAAAAACATGGGATAACCACTGTATGGAGGAAGAGCAAGACCGCGATCGATTTACCATTGGTGGGGGGTCTGACATTATCGCTGCAGACCCCTCACAAATGGTAATAACTAAGTGTGCAGATGGTGGCACACCTCTCTTTACCAACATACAAAGGCTTGACCTTGCTGATCATCCTCTGCACAATGTAGGTTTAGGCTATGTTCACACACAGCTTTTTTGAGAAGTTTTTTTCCTGACAAAAACCTGGTCTTGTGGCAGGAAATCTCCTTTCAGTCATTGCATTTTTCATGAGTTTTTTAGGTTTAGGTTTGTATCAATGAAAAAAAGCAGCAAATCTGTAGCAATGAATTAACATGCTCATTCTTTAAAAACCTGAACAAAAACGCAGGTATTTGACAAAACAGTCAGGAAAAAAAACCTGATATGTGTGTGCGCGCATGAGATTTCACATACCGTATTTTTCGGACTATAAGACGCACCGGACTATAAGACGCACCCTGGTTTTAGAGGAGGAAAATGGGAAAATAAAACTTTAAGCAAAAAATGTGGTCATGACACACTGTTATAGGGCGAGGATCTGCTGCTGACACTGTTATGGGGGTAATGTCCCCAAATTCTCTACTAAGGTACCCCATCCTGGTAATGATCCTCCTGCCTTGTATATGATCCTGCTATAAACCCCCCCCATCCATCCTGTTCACATACCCCCCCCCATCCAGCCTGTTCACATGCCCCCCCCCATCCAGCCTGTTCACATGCCCCCCCCATCCAGCCTGTTCACATGCCCCCCCCATCCAGCCTGTTCACATGCCCCCCCCCATCCAGCCTGTTCACATGCCCCCCCATCCAGCCTGTTCACATGCCCCCCCATCCAGCCTGTTCACATGCCCCCCCATCCAGCCTGTTCACATGCCCCCCCATCCAGCCTGTTCACATGCCCCCCCATCCAGCCTGTTCACATGCCCCCCCATCCAGCCTGTTCACATGCCCCCCCCATCCAGCCTGTTCACATGCCCCCCCCATCCAGCCTGTTCACATGCCCCCCCCATCCAGCCTGTTCACATGCCCCCCCATCCAGCCTGTTCACATGCCCCCCCATCCAGCCTGTTCACATGCCCCCCCATCCAGCCTGTTCACATGCCCCCCCATCCAGCCTGTTCACATGCCCCCCCATCCAGCCTGTTCACATGCCCCCCCATCCAGCCTGTTCACATGCCCCCCCATCCAGCCTGTTCACATGCCCCCCCATCCAGCCTGTTCACATGCCCCCCCATCCAGCCTGTTTACATGCCCCCCCATCCAGCCTGTTTACATGCCCCCCCATCCTGCCTGCTCATATACCATCCTGGTATATGGCCTGTATCCTATAGCACAGAGAAAAAAATAAACGTTTATACTCACCTTTTCCTCACTCCCTGCAGCACCGATCACATCTTCCTCTCTGGCACGCTGATCTGTGTGTGTGGAGCCGTTCCCCTGCAACATCGCGATGTCTTCTTGTCTGTGCCGATCAGCTGACCAGCTCAGCACAGATCAGCTGACCGGCACAGATCAGCTGACCGGCACAGACAGGAAGTCATCGCGTGCAGCAGGGGGGCGGCTCCACACACGGGGACGGGTGAGTGTACTGATTCACTGCACCCCGCGCTGGTAATGACGCGCGGGGGGCAGTGAATACAGCCGCACATGATCACTCCAGGCTGTAATTGCCAGGGGTGATCATGCCGGCTCTTTACTATGCGCGCGTCCCCGCTCATCCTCCCGCCCACCTGTCAGCGCCGGCTTCTGCGCTGAGAGATGGGCGGGAGGATGGGCGTGCATATGTAATGAGCGGGCCCACGTGGTCACGAGCAGGCGCTGCTGCTGCCTGCTCGTGCCCCCGATGACCCGCAGCACCCTCATTCCCAGCCGCAGCCCTATAGTCAGACCATAAGACGCACCCCCAACTTTCCCCCAACATTTGGGGGAAAAAAAGTGCGTCTTATGGTCCGAAAAATACGGTATCTTATAGACTTTGCTGGTACTGTAAAAAGCAGTGTTTTATTAGCATGGATTTGCATAAAACCAAGGCAAATCTGCAGCTAAAAAATGCTGCACAAACTTACCAAAAAAGCCCAGTGTGAACATAGCCTTATTTTCTCAATCCTTTGTCCAGTGGAAAACAAACCCAAAGAACAGAAGACGTACCGGTGTCACCGCCGCACAGTGGAAGTACGCTGGCTCAGGCATCACAGCAGGAAGCTTTGACCACTGAAAGGTCTGCAGATTTAACTTCCAGAGATCACCCAGTATAACCTCTCCATTGTAACCACCACATATAAAAACCTCTGAAAAATTAAAGAAAATACACAATTTAAGTATAAGAGTGGGAAAGAATAGAAAAATATGGCTTCTTTCTTCCTAAAACAGCACCACACCTGTCAGCAGTTTGTGTGTGGTACTGCAATTCAGACCCATTAAATTCAACCCCATACTCAAGTGGACTGTTGTGGTGCTATGTTCTTAAGAAATTGGTCATAAATTTCTTATCCAGGACAATAGTTCTGCAGTTTAGCACATGCATGTTTAAAGAGAAACTGCATTTTCACATGTCGTACAAATGTCTAAGACATTAATAGACAGCGGTCACAGTCTCATCACGAATGTGAAGGGGCAAAGGCACTCAGCCAATTTACAGAATTTCTATGGAGCCCAAGTTTCGGTCTCTGAGTGAGTAACGCAGGGCTGAGAGCTTTTGCATTTTGTGTTAGCAAACAATAGAGGCCTCATTACTAGGAAGCCTACAGTTTTTAAAACATGTTAAAAGTATAAAGATGTAGATTAATATTTAGGAAATTCAACTTTGCTGTAAGTGCTGGTTCTCAAAGTCATCACACGCTCAGTGTGCGCTCAGTGTTCACTGTGCCAGAGTCCTTGGAATGCGCATTGATAGTGCGATGAAGAGAACTGATGAGCCGGCAAGACAGAGCACTATCAGTACGCTGTGAGAAAGAGGACGCAGCAAGCAGAAGAGTAGGACCCGCTAGCTACTGACAAGGATGTCATGATGAGGCTTTGTGTTCGGGTGAGAAAAGCAGCTGCGCCAGTGACCCCAACCCCCTGATTAGTTCTAATTCAATTATCCTAGCAAGTACAAAGATTCTCAAAGAAAAAGTAAATTGGAACGGAAGTTAAAAAAAATAAAATAGGAAGATGAAGTAGAGCGAGTCAATAGGATCAATCCTCGTAAGCAGTCTATGTGGGCATGTAGGTCACAGACCGCTGAATAAAATGATACCTTGATATCGGTGATCCAATTTCTTATTGCAGAGATATCCTCATTTTTTAATATGTAAATGAGCTGTTAAGTTCTTTGGGCTGGACACTGATCTCCCAGAGAATCTGGCTTCAGAGCTTATTTTAAATTAAAGGGGCATTACCCAGTGTGAGACAATTAAAGGGGTGGTTCACCCATATTTATTATTGGCCACAATAATATGTTGAGAAACAAGGTTTATATCAAAATACCTTGTGTTGCCAATAGTGCTTGTGAGCGGCACTATTGTGGACCACTCTTCCCCATTGCCTGACCCCCGGGGTTTCTTGACCTCGGGGATACGGTGATGTCATGTCAAGTTCCTGCTCACCTGACAACACCGCGGCCGGCCCCAGTCTCCGTGAGTCACTGGGCTGTGGGCGGAGTTTCACTGGTCATCACAGCCCATCATCTCCCTGCTCCCTCCTCCTTCACAGCAGAGCGCTGCAAACAGGAGACAGGCTGGGCTGTGATGAGCTGTGAAACTCTGCCCAAAGCCCAGTGATTCAGACTGGGGCTGGTAGCGGTGATGTCAGGTGAGCAGGAAGTTGACGTGACATCACCAGTTTCCCGAGGTCACAGAGCCCAGGGGTAAGGCGATGGGGAAGAGTGGTCCACAATAGCTCCGGTCACAGGCACTATTGGCAACACAAGATATTTGAGAGAAACCTTGTTTCTCAACATACCGTATTTTTCGCTTTATAAGACGCACTTTTCCTCCCAAAAATTTGGGAGGAAAATGGGGGGGTGCGTCTTCTAATCCGAATATAGCGGTACCTGGGGGTCCTGTCCGTGCGGCGATCGGGCAGCCGGGTGCCTGTGGCTGCGTGCAAACGGCCGGGTACTGTGCTTGCGTGCGGTGGCAGCCGGGTACCCGTGGCTGCGGGCGGGCGGCGGTCGGGTGCTGTGTGCGACTCTGTGCGTGCGGGGCGGCTGTGCAGCAAGTTACCCAGTTTGTCCGCGGTCCCAGTTTCAAATGATGGCGCCGGGAGCGGGCCTGTGCGCAGATGGAGCTCTTGGATGAGCGCTCCATCTGCTCATGCGCCGCTCCAGGCGCCATCATTTGAACCGGGACCGCGGACACTCACTGCACCGACCTGCTGCACGACTCACCCGCCACCGCTGCTACTGCTGCCGCCACGGGCCCCCCCCACGACTCCTGCCGCCACGGGCCCCCCCCACGACTCCTGCCACCACAAGGCCCCCCCCACCCCCTACTCCTGCCGCCACAACCCCCCCCCCGACTCCTGCCGCCACAACCCCCCCCCCCGACTCCTGCCGCCACAAGGGCCCCCCCCCCCGACTCCTGCCGCCACAAGCCCCCCCCCCCGACTCCTGCCGCCACAAGCCCACCCCCCCCCGACTCCTGCCGCCACAAGGCCCCCCCCCCCCCCGACTCCTGCCGCCACAAGGCCCCCCCCCCCGACTCCTGCCGCCACAAGGCCCCCCCCCCCGACTCCTGCCGCCACAAGGCCCCCCCCTCCCCCGACTCCTGCCGCCACAAGGCCCCCCCCCCCCCCCCCGACTCCTGCCGCCACAAGGCCCCCCCCCCCCTGACTCCTGCCGCCACAAGGCCCCCCCCCACGACTCCTGCCGCCACGCCCCCCCCACGACTCCTGCCGCCACGGTTCCTGCCACCACGGGCGCTATGGCACCTGCCACCACGGACCCAACTGCCACTGACCCATCGTGCCTGCCAGCACAACCTCTGCATCCTGTGACCCCGCTTCACCACCACTGCTGTCCCCCTCCGGTAAGAGAACACTGGAGTATAAGACGGACCCCATTTTTCTTTTTTTTAACCTTTTTTTATGTCTAAGTTTGGGGTGCGTCTTATAATCCGGTGCATCTTATAAAGCGAAAAATACGGTAATATTGTTGTGGCCAATAACGAATATGGGTGAACAACTTCTTTAATGACTGACAGTCTGCTTTCCTGGTCTACAAGTCTCACACTGGTAACTCCCCCTTTAACTTACAATAAGCTCTGGATGCCGCTTCTCAGACAAGATCTATAAGCTGAACACTGATCTAACAACTCATTTACAGAAAACATCTCTCTCTGGAATAAAATATTGGATCAAAATTTCAAAGTATAATTTTATTTAACTTCCAATGACCTGCATGCCAATATAGATAACTTAATAGGGTTAATTGAACTAACGATTCCCATTAAATTGATCGACATTTAGAATGAAATTCACTTTTGGCCTGAAAACACCCCCTTTAAGTGCAGTCACTCATTAGGCCTAGACTCAAAAGCAGTTTCTGTGGCAGTTTTTTGACCCAAACATAAAGTATATACAAAGTATCAGTTTCTCTTTATGGCTTCTGGATCCATTTCTCGCTTACACTAAATTCACTCAAAACATCTGTGACTTTGTATTACTTTGATGTGCTGTCAAACAGTAAAGGTGGCTTTACACGCTATGAGATCGCTAAAGCGATCTCGTTGGGGTCACAGATTTTGTGACGCACATCCGGCCGCTTTAGCGATGTCGTTGCGTGTGACACCTATTAGCGATTTTGAATCACTGCAAAAACATTCAAAATCGCTAAAATCGGTGACATGCCCTCTTCCCAAATATCGCTGCTGCAGAAACGATGTTGTTCCTCGTTTCTGCGGCAGCACACATCGCTACGTGTGACACCGCAGGAACGAGGAAACCCACCTTACCTGCGTCCCGCCAGCAATGAGGAAGGAAGGAGGTGGGCGGGATTTTCGTTACGTTCATTTCCGCCCCTCCGCTTCGATTGGGCGGCCGCTTTGTGGAGTCGCTGTGATGCTGAACGAACCGCCCCTTTAGAAAAAAGGGCGGATCGCCAGTCACAGCGACGTCGCAGAGCAGGTATGTACGTGTGACGCTGCCGTAGCGATAACGTTCGCTACGGCAGCGATCACCACATATCGGCCGTACGATGGGGGCGGGTGCTATCACGCTTGACATCGCTAGCGATGTTGCAGCGTGTAAAGCGGCCTTAAGACTATGGTCACAAGTGGGGTTTTAGCTACATTTTCCCTGGAAAAGGCAGCATTTTACTGTCTCAGCACAGACAGTTAAAAAAAAAAAAAAACAAAAAAAACCGCACATCACTTTTTTTTCTCTTCTTGGAGATTCGAAGCAGATTCAGATCCGCAGCATGTCAGTTCTTTTAAGCATTTTTCACCAATTTTATTTGTTCTGATCTAAATATATTTGAATGGTTAAAGAACAAACTGGTCAGTCTTGGTATTTTCAGAGACCTGTAGTAACACTTTGTCAAAGGTGTTGTATGAGGACTTCTTTTGTTTAGTGAGCGGTTGGTTTAGTTACATCGGGTCATAAATATGACTTTATTACAAAAGAATAACTGGAAGGTTTATTTAATTTCCCTTTTTGGGGGGGGAGGGGCTATTCAAAATTTGTAAATTTAGGTAAAAAAAAAAAGTTTTAAATATTACATTTGGAAAAAAAAAACAAAAACACATTTAGGCATTTCTCTTCTGTGTTCACCAAGGAACTGACTGTACCAGGCATCATTCAACAAGTGAAAAATCAAAGTTCACCACCCGATATAATTAATTTAACACAAGAAGAAGTACGCCTACGTCTGAGTAAATTAAACATTGACAAATCCCCAGGGCCAGATGGCATTCATCCACGAATATTGAGGGAATTGAGCTCCGTAATTGACAGACCGCTGTATCTCATCTTTTTAGACTCACTTGTAACAGGGTTGGTGCCTCAGGATTGGAGGATTGCTGATGTGGTGCCGATATTTAAGAAAGGTAAGAGGGTAGATTCAGGCAACTACCGTCCAGTAAGCCTGACATCAGTAGTATGCAAAGTTTTTGAGGGCATTTTAAGGGATGACATGCAAAAATATATTGCAGAAAATAATATGATAACTGACAAACAGCATGGATTCATGAAAGATAAGTCGTGTCTAACCAACCTGTTGGGGTTCTATGAGGGGGTAAGTGCAAACCTGGATATTGGTAATGTAGCTGATGTGATTTATTTGGACTTTGCAAAGGCATTTGATACTGTACCACATAATAGCCTTATACTAAAGCTCCAAAAGCAAGGACTAGGGGAAACTATATGCAACTGGGTAAGGAATTGGCTAAAAGATAGGAAACAAAGAGTAGTCATAAATGGAACATTCTCTAAATGGGCCATAGTCCGCAGTGGGGTGCCGCAGGGATCTGTGCTAGGACCGATTCTTTTTAATCTCTTATTAATGACCTTGTGGATGGGATTGATAGTAAAGTGTCAGTCTTTGCTGATGACACCAAACTATGTAGAATATTAAAAACTGACCTTGATAGTATAATAGTACAAAAAGATCTGGATAAGATGTCAGAATGGGCAGATACTTGGCAAATGAGATTTAATGTTGATAAATGTAAAGTAATGCACCTAGGACGGAGCAATCCTATAACTGCGTATACATTAAATGGAAGTAAACTCGGGACTACAGAACAGGAGAAGGACTTGGGGATTCTCATTACAAATAAGCTGAGCAGCAGCACTCAATGTCAAGCAGCAGCTGCAAAAGCAAACAAGATTCTAGGGTGTATAAAAAGAGAGATTAGATCCCGTGATCCCAACGTATTGTTACCCCTCTATAAATCACTTGTAAGGCCACATCTGGAATATGGGATTCAGTTTTGGGCTCCACATTTTAAAAAGGACATTCAGAAGTTAGAGTCAGTTCAAAGGCAGGCAACTAGACTACTACAAGGAATCGAAGGCCTCCCATATGATGACAGGTTGAAAAAGTTAAATATGTTTAGCTTAGAAAAAAAGACGTCTCAGAGGAGATCTCATTTATATGTATAAATACATGTGTGGTCAATATAAAGGACTGGCACATGACTTATTTCTTCCAAAGACAGTACTAAGGACCAGGGGGCACTCACTGCGAGTGGAAGAAAAGCGATTCCGACACCTAAATAGGAAAGGGTTCTTTACAATAAGAGCGGTCAGACTGTGGAATGCCCTACCACAAGAGGTAGGAATGGCTGATAATATAACCGCTTTCAAAAAAGGGCTGGATGATTTCCTCAGTACACAAAACATTGTTGGTTATAAATGACTTTGTAGAACTGGTGGAGGAAGGTTGAACTAGATGGACCTAGGTCTTTTTTCAACCTTAGTAACTATGTAACTATGTAACAAACAGTTTCCCTAGATAAGCTACACTGGTGATCATGTCATGACTTGATTGTATTGAGGTACGCAGTAAAAATCATGAACTCCATCCATAGAGTGCAGGTTTCTCAGTGACAGGACGTTCAGTAGGTCTCTGGCTGCCATGCAGACCCATCAGTATCACACAATCGTGTTGTGGGTGTGGGGGAACCTGATGGGTGTTGGAATGGATGTCCCATTGACACTGTACTAAAATGCCGCTGTCAGAGATCACTGCCATCAAATAGCCAGCACCTTTTTTGTATGGAGTAGGCTCCGCTCCTGAGTCTGCGCCATATACCCCCAAATGACATAAGACGTACTGGTAGTTCCAATTTCAGGTATATATTATAAGGAAAAATCACAAAAGCATCCTAAAGATGATGTTACAAAGTAGTGGAAATGCTCAGTTCTCTCTCTACACACTGGTAAGAGGAGACTACCAGAGGATCTTTCCTGGTAAAGGAATAATAATAATAATTTTTATTTATAAGCACCAAACATATTCCATAGTGCTTTAGAGTTCAGAGGGAATATTCAAGGACTAGCAGTGGCAGACTATTTACAGCCCTCTTTTGAGCCCAACTAATTTCTATCATACAAAAAAGTGAAATTGCTAAAGTTACAATAAGTTGCTTTACCGTGTTTTATTTGGACACAGCTATGACATCTTCTGGCAGCTGGAAAACCTGAAATGATTAAGTAGTGCCATGTTCATTACACAAATATTAGCAGGACTTTCATAAAAGATCAAACAATGCTTTTAATGTGAAATTAATAATTCATCAATGGGCGGAGGTGGTCGCTTTGTCTGCTGGATACACCTCAACAAACAGTCTCTGCATAGTCAATACATAGTGTTATGCAGGTAAAAGGGCACAGAAGGATCTTTGGCGTTTATAGAGTGCCCCCTCAGATTCTGGTCTAGGCTGTAATACCATTTGTTAGAAGATTGAAAAATAAGTGAGCACATCTAAAAACACAGTCTGGGCCCACAATGAGATTTTAGTGAACTTTTGGGGCCAACAGTGGGTGGGGTACTTTTTTGTTATGCACACTATATCCAATGACACCGATTTTACCCCAGTGTGAGCCAAACACTGCAAGCCGCTCACAACTGGGCCGAGCACAGAGCGTATTCAAGCACAGCAATGCTTGCTCAAAAGCACTGGAAACTCTGATTAAGAACATTGTTATTTTTGTAAAAAGTCTGTATTCGACATGAACAATGAACTTTAAAGTTTGGTTTTCTCATCTCTACTTGTGACTCACCAGATGGCAGGGCGGCATCAGATCTCAAAATGGCAACTATGCAAGAGTAAGCGCTTGTGTTTTAGCGTATGAGAAGTGTAAATCAATTGTTACAGTGCAGTGAGCGTTCTGAAGACTGCTCTATAGTAATCAATGGGCTGAAGAGAGATGACTGGGATATTAGGAGTCAGCTCCTCTCCTGGAATGAAATTATGCATACTCTGCCAGGCTCTTGTGGGGGAAATCTTTGGAAATGAGCTATACACCATGTAAGATAAAAGCTCTCACAGCAGGAGAATTACAGCAGATAAAAAAAGCAAGTCATTTGGAAAATGTCATGCTGTCTACCTAAAGCAGTTTAAGAACATGAAAATATCCCTTTAAAAGTGAGCCTTGTCAGCACAAATTATTGCACAAATGGAACCAATGATCATCTTGTGAACAATCTTGCCACAAAAATCTTAGCTCTAATTGTTAGAGACGGGCGGAACTGAAGATACCCAGGATAGGCGGGTCCAAACATGTTAAAAAACAAAAATAAAACAAACCAGTTCGGGCCAAGAATTAATCCCGGATATCTGGCAGGATGCCGATCCCAATATAAGTCTATGGGGATGCAAATCATGCTCTTTAAAATGGTGGTAGAAAAAAATAGGGGTATTTGAGCAGGCGTGTTATACTTACCAGTCTCCCGTACGTCTGTAACGCTACTTCCGGGACCGCTCATTAACATCATGCATATTCACTGCTTCCCCCACCCACTGGCAGTCCTGGTGTCTGATTGGTTGCAATCAGACCATGCTCCCACCTTATGTGTGTGACTGCTTGCAACCGCACACACTCGGTGTGTCTTTATTGTGGTGGAAAAAAAATAATGTAGGGTTCCTCCATCATATTAGGATTCCCAGCATAAAACTGACTACAGACTGCAGCCCTTATCTTGGCTGTGTATACAAATATGAGGGACCCCATAAAACTTTTTATTTAATTATTTCAATAATTAATTTAAAAAACAAAAAAAAAAAAAAAAACAAAAACAGTGTGCTATCCCCCTTAATTTTGATACCCAGCTTTGATAAAGCAGACAGCTGGGGGCTGGTATTCTCAGGCTGTCACAAAGGATGGGGGCATGGACTGATTGCAACCAATCACAAATGCCAGGACTGATGGTGAGTGGGGGAAGCTGTGCACCAAGGATAATAAGCGGCCCCGGAAGTAGTATGAGCGGCCCCGGAAGTAGTTTTACAGCTACGCAAGAGACTGGGTAGTATAATGCGCCTGCCTTTCCCCAATTTCTTTTTTTTCCTTTATTATTCCATTTTTTTTTTCTTCATTACCCAAGTTGCCGGATCCGGATAGTTCCCAGAGAACTCCGGGCCTGGGTCAGTGCACAGATACCTGTGAACCCATGTGGATCTGGAATTTTACAGTCTGGGTCCGCCCTTCACTACTTATTGGTTATTACAATTAATCATACTGCAGATTAACAGTCTTGTAGAAATAACGCAGGTCGATTTTGTTCATACGTTTCATATTCAGTTGATGAAGTGCTAAGGAGGTGGGACTTAATGCTTGTGTCCTACGGTGGGCATTTTAGTAGGGGGAGGCTCCTGCTGCAGCCAGATATTAGTTTTAGAAGTTAAGTTATTGCCATATGATGTACTTACCTAGATTTTCATGTGGCTTGGTTGGAATGTCCTCCCAAGTGTTGGTTTCAAAGTTATAAGCATGAATCTTGATAAGAATTTGGTGATGCAGAAAGTGAAAAACAAAATGTCAAATCAGTACTCATTGTGTTACACATACTATGAAAAAGAAAAAAAATGCACGCAACGATTTTATAAGTTTCTATATTTCTAAAATATCAAAGTTCCTCTATTAAATGAGGGAAAAAAGGCCAATAGCCCCACAGTGTCCCAATGGTATCAGAAGTATCCAATCTCACTGGTGGTGATTCAACCAAGTGTCAGGAACATGTTTAGGGAAAGCACACACAAACTTGTACTACTGCTGAAATAGCTAAAATAAAAACATTGCGAAGTACCCTTCATTCTTCTCTAGCCATCACTGCAAGAATAAATAAATTACCTTGTCTAAGGAATACGCTGTCCATGATGTGCCACCGCCTAATACATAGATCCGCTGATTATCATGTGCTATTTCATGCCTGTATCTGCATTAAAACCATGCAAACATGAAATATTAGTTATAAAAAACAGATTCTCAGCAAGTGTTAAATATAAAACAGATTTTCTCCATGTATCTGGGGAAGTTTTAGGAGTTCCTATAGAGACTATAGGGGCAACGTCTTCTAATCCATATTTTTAACTAAAAAAAAAAAAAGAGGAAGAAATAATAAGTCCTAACCGCCAACACACACTTTCTTTAAAGGAGGTCATTCTATTAACAGCTTAACGGGAGTGTCACCCTCATAACTGAAATATTTAGACCTTCATATAGGAGACTTCGCTCCTGTATACATACACACACTTATGTTATAGATTTTAGTAACAATTTTTAAAAAAAACAAACCAAAAAAACAAAAAGGTTTTAATACATAAAACGAGACTTCGGTGCACCTTTCCACCCCCTCAATTACTCCTCCCTGCTTCCCATGATGATCGGCAGCACTCATACTACTCATACTAGAGAGTCATCGAATCCAACACCCCAGCCCAGCACATACTGACAATGGAGGGACCGGGCGCATAAATACACAGTGTCCGTGTGCGCAGGGCTGAGTTCTCTGACAGCAGAGGTGTGTGGTCACGACAGCACCTGTAGCTGGACATCTGGCTCATAGCCCAATGTCGTGTAAACACCCTTTGATGGTTTGTGTAGACATTGTTTCATGTCACAGTATGTGACGTCCAATATCTCTTTTAGTACAGGATTGATCACTGAAACGTTCTTCTGATTAGACCACGTGAGCAACGCCATGAAGAGGCCCATCATGAGGGAACGTCATAAGTACCACAATCAGGATTATGGGGTGGAGTGGCATAATGTACGGAAGCTGAGCCCCTCTACCATATACTCAAAGCTTAATAAATCAATGTTTTGAAAGTTTTGTTTCTAATTGTTTGTCAATTTTCATGTCTATTGACCCTGTGATTTCCATACTTTCACAGCTTCTCCCTCCTTGGGTGTTGCAATCTCAGCGTTGAGGAGCGTAGTTTACAAGCCATTATGAAGGAAATTAGGAATGATTTACCTTTCCTCTGGTAAATCGCACGGAGGGTTGTTTGGCCTAAGCTGCACCCATTCTCTGGTAGAGAGGTCTAATCGATGTAGGTCTGTGCTGTAAATATACCCAGTTGTTCCTCCAAATACGTATAGGAAGCCATTTATAATGGCCATTGCCTGAATTAAACACAAAAAATAATTCAATTTAAAATCAAATAAATTCTGTAAATTTGCAACGTCTACACAAGGCCAATTCCATAATGGATGTACAAAGCCGTAGTATTGATGTACTATAAAATTATAGCAATTACCAATAGTACTGTTACTTTACTGAATATGTCTCATATAGACCATGGGGACTTTGCAATCTAATCTTTCCAGTTTCCTGGTGTTAATAAATTGGGGGGGGGGAAACTAACATGGTACAACATAAGAGCCACAAATATACAACAAAGCTGCAGTAAACTTGTGTGTGCAAAACAAGAATACAACGGAGATCGTGATCTCACAAACAGTGCTGTTAAGAGGCAGCAGTACATAGTCTAAGGCTATGTGCCCACGCTGCGGAAAATGCGCGGATTTTGCCGCGGATTTCTCACGGTAAAGCCGCGGATTTTCCAGAAATCTGCAGCACAGCTACTCCCCAGCCATTTCTATGGCATTTGGGAAATGCTGTGCCCACGCTGCGGATCTTTCCGCAGCGGAAATCGTGCGGATTTTCGTGCGGAAAAATCTGCAGCATGTCAATTATTGTTGCGGATTTCTCCGCAGGGTCCCATATACTTACCTGCCTCACCGGAGTCACTTTCTCCATCCGGTGTACAGGAGCGCGGTGAATCCAGGTACAGGAAAGAAGAGGTGGGCGGAGCCTGCACGAGCTCCGGTCATGTGACAGCCGGAGCTAGTTCAGGCCCGCCCACCTTCTACTGCAGACGCTGAGAGAGTGACCCGGCTGCCGGAAAGCGAGGTGCTGCATGATGGAGGCAAGTATGAACTCCCGATCACTGCAGCACTTGTTCTGCATGGAGGATGCAGTGCCGAAGCCATGGTACTGTATCCTCAATGCAGAATGCCCGCACCATATCCGCAGGACATTCCGCAGCATGGAAACAGACAAAAGTTGTGGTGCTGTTTCCTGGGAGCACCTGCGGAATGTCCTGCGGATATATCCGCAGGACACTGTCCCCGTGGGCACATAGCCTAAAGCTCCTTCACACACTCGTATAAAACACATGCGTGAAAAATTGGCAGCGGTGTCAGTGCGTCATCCATGTGTCAGTTTTTTTTTTTACCATCAGTGTCAGTGTGTTTTTACGGTATGGATAAAGAATGAATGAAATTACAAAGCTTCTCTGATACTTTGCAATGTTAAACACATGCAGCAGACGACATGCCATCCATGTGCTGTACGTATTTTTCGTAGACCCATAGGATGGTATTGGCCCTTGTCATCCCTGCTTCTGGGGAAAAAAATAAAAACAAAAAATAGACATGTCTTGGGGTGGTTTGCACAGACTCATGGTCCATGTAAAACCACAGACATGTGAGCAGCCCAATAGATTATAATGGGTACGTGTTGTATCCATATAAAAAAAAAAAAAAAAACACCAAACAAACAAAAAGAGCAGATGCCACACATACTGGAAACATGGATGTGTGAAGGAGGCCTAATTAGTAGAACTTGTTCCCGTTTTCCTCTTTTTCATGGAGTGAGACCAACATTACAAATGGTGGTGAGAGCCAGGTATTACTTATCTACAAAGATATCTAATTAAAATGGTTACAGACTTAGGAGACCTAAAAAGAGAACTTTTCTCCTTGTGGAGAGTGCCAAACAGGCATAAGGAGACTTATATGCCATGTTATGCTGCTGAGAAATTAAATCCGCAAATATCCTCTTCACGGAGGAAAAACACAAAACTCTAGTGTTATCTAGTGGATGTAGCAAAGTTAATATCGACCCTTAAGGCTATGTGCGCACAGTGCGTTTTTCGGGTGCGTTTTTGCGCGTTTTTCGGGTGCGTTTTTGGCCTCAAAACTGCAGGACTTTGCTTCCCCAGCAAAGTCTATGAGTTTTCATTTTTGCTGTCCGCACACAACTTTTTTTTTTTAAGCTGCGTTTTTGAGCTTGAAAAAAAATAATGGACATGTCAATTCTTTCCTGCGTTTTTCTGCGTTTTCCCCCCATGCAATGCATTGGAAAAAACGCAGCAAAACGCAGCCAAAAACGCACCAAATCGCGGTAAAAACGCATGCGTTTTTTCAACGCGGGTGCGTTTTTGTGCGTTTTTAGCGGCCAAAAACGCAGCGTCAAAAAAACGCAGTGTGTGAACTTAGCCTTAAAAAGGCTTGCCACATGATAAAGGATAAGAAGCCAAACCAGATACCCCAATTGCAGACAAGTACTTCAGGGTGTTTGCCACTCAATGCACAGCACTTAATTTGGATAGGTAAAGGCCTTAAGGCCCAGTCACACACAACGACTTACCAGCGATCCCGAAAACGATGTGACCTGATAAGGATTGCAGGTAAGTCGCGGGGAGGTCGCAGGTGAGATGTCACACAGTCAGACCTTACCAGCGATGCAGGAACAATACAGGTCGCAGAAGCGACCTGTATAACGATCTCAGCAGTCACTGTGACCCAGTCACACAGTGTCACACACAGCGATGTGTCCTGCACAGCAAGACATCGCCTCTGAAGAAAATGGCCTGGACCATTCTGCAACGACTAGAGATCTCACAGCAGGGACCTGATCGCTGGTAGGTGTCACACATAAGATCGCTAACGGGATCACTACTGCGTCACAGAAACCGTGACTCTGCTGCGATCTCGTTATGTGTAACGGTACCTTTAGACCCGCTGTTAGAGACCTCATATCTAACCAAATCAGATCTTCTGCTTTGCACTAATAAGTGGCAAACACCCTGAAACATTTGCCTGGATGGATTGTCTGGATTGGCTTCATATGCCTAGTCACGTGCTAAGGCTGTTAAAGGGTCGATATTGACCATCAGGATTGCTAAATCCAACAGGCGACACTGAAGTTCAAGTCCTCTTCCCCAGTGAAAAGGCTATTTGCAAAAACTTGGCAAATAAATGGTTGTAACAAATCCATACAATAGAAAAGTAAAACAAACCTGGCCGTAAATGCGGTTGGGTTTCTTTCCATCACAGTTTAGTTTTTCCCATCTCTTGTACTTCACATTACAGACATGGACATCGTTCCCATTGCTTTCACCAAATGGGATGCCAGTGCCTCCAAACACCAGGAGATTGTAGCCATGTAAAACCACTGCAACGTGATAAAAGACACACATCAGACTACTGCACATAAAACTAGACATCTGGCTGGAATCTCGCCGGCTAGCATTCCAGCTATTGGAAACACAGACAAACCTATCTCGGATATTTATGGCATATCCAGAGGGCAGTACCTTTGTGGAGTTTTTATTTAAAAAAAATAAGCCATTTGTGAGGCAGACCAATCTTTAACACATTTCTTAAAAGGGGATGGCTGCTTTATCCTTATTTAAGCAATATTGTGGGGACATAATTTTGTGATATATACAGGTATGTATTACAGCCGGTTCTCAGAAAAGAAAAAAAGAAAAAGGAAAAAAGATGGAGCCTGCAGGATTAAAAAAAAAAACAGTTTCCTTGATATGTGCATTGGTTTAAAAAGTAAGGGTAAGGACACACGGCGAGTAAATCGGAGCAAGTGGATTGTGATTAAAAAAAAAAAAAATGTTGTTATAAAATATATATTTATATATATATATATATATATATATATATATATATATATATATATATATATATATACACACACACACACACACACACACACACACACAATTATATATATATATATAATATATATATATATATATATATATATATATATATATATATATATATATATATATATATATATATATATATATATATATATATATATATATATATATATATATATATACACATACATACATATATACATATATATACACACACACGCACACAACACACACACACACACACACACACACACACACACACACAGCATTCCACCCGGGCCATGGGGTTGCTACCATGTGCAATTTTTTTTTCCCTCAGTGGGTGGAGTCCAATTTGTTTTCACTTGTACCCATACAAGTCTATGGGTGCGTGAGAAACATCGCACTGCACTCGCTTGACACCGGAGTGCAGTACGATAATCGTATCTTCTGATAATGGAGGCGATAGGGAGATTAGTCCCTCGCCCACCTCCACAGCTGTGCTCTGATCGCAGAATAGTATAAATGGCTCTGCTTACACTCGCAACGGAGTCTGAGCCGAGGGTCATTAGCTAAACGCATCGGATGCTAAATTACCTTTTCTTATTATATGTTCTTGCCCCTTTGGGCAGTTCTTCTCACAGATTGTACAGCTACACTGTATACAAAGTGGCTGCTGATGAAGCATGTCACGTCGCTAGTTCTGTCCATCGGTCTCTTACAATTAAAAAGCACTGTCCAGATCTGGTGACATGCCTCACCACTGATGGTCTTTGTGGATAGCAGAGCTGTGCAGGCTATGTGGAAGGCTAGTGGATCTGAACGTTAATATGCCAGATGGTGATAGGTGGACTGGCATGCTACATTCATGCTCCCTCACAATACACTGGCCACCCCTCCCTTAAGAGTATATGGGGTTATAGCCTGAGTACAGCAGAGACTGGCTGTCTGACTCTGTGCCAACCGCCTCGTAATAACAGGACTTTGTCACATGAATTGCCTCCTAAAACACACAAACACTGTGTAATATGTCTGTTTGTATAAAATGCTCAAGTTATTCAGTCGTCGGATGGAAAAGGTCTATAGGAATTCCAGCTTTCTCATAGACAACACTAACCCAGTGTTATACTGAGCCCAACTAAAAACAATACGGTCCTAGCCCAATTTCATGATAGCAGACCACTAGAGGTTCAGGTATAATGTATGGAATAGAGGCTGAAATGCAGCTTTATAATCAGACATGCCATATAACAGGCTCAATCATTTTATTTAAAGGTCTAATGAGCAGATTAGAGGAATTTAATGTACCAAATGGGTGAACCCATGGCAAGATTACTAATGGCTAGGGAAAGACAGTTTTAGCCTGGTATCGATATATAGGCTTAAAGGTCAGACTGATATTAATTATTATTAATAATAATAAATAATAATAATAATAATAATAATAATAATAATAATACCAAACCTTTAAAGCATAACCGTAAATTTAATTTTTATTTCATGAATCGATAGTACAGAATCTTATAGTAATATATCTTATCAGACAATTTTGCTTCTTTCTCTGCCAGAATTGGTCATTATGAAAATTCTCCATTCTGGGGTAAAATCTGTATTCAGTGAAGACTTTCCCATCACTGAGAGAGGAGATGGCGGCTGTTACTGATGAGATTCTATGCAGCTAGAAGAGGAGGCAGAGCTCATCCTCTGGCTCCAGCTCCTCATTCTGCCACCAGCTCTGACCCTCTTGCCTCTGCCTCTCCGCCCCTCCCACCTCCAGCTCCGCCCCTCCCACCTCCAGCTCTGCCCCTCCCACCTCCGCCCCTCCCACCTCCAGCTCTGCCCCTCCCACCTCCGCCCCTCCCACCTCCAGCTCTGCCCCTCCCACCTCCAGCTCTGCCCCTCTTTCTCCATCCCTCCTCCCTCTGCCCCTCCTCCTCCAGCTCTGGCCCTCCTCCCTCTGGCCCTCCTCCTCTATGCCTCTCGCCTCCGCCCCTCAGCTCTGTCACTCCTGTTTCTGCCTCTCCTCCCACCTCCTCCAGCTCCGCCCTTCCCACTTCCAGCTCTGTCCCTCCTCCCTCTGCCCCTAATTCTCCAGCTCCTCCCTTTTCTAGCTACATACTTTTTGTTAGAAAATTACCCATTGTTTAATTTAAGTTTTAATTTTATAACACTAGCAAAAATGAAGGGAAAACCCCCCCAAAACTTACGTCAACAATATCAGGTCAGTAAAAGTCTAGCATCCGCAGAGCTCCATTAATTGTGTAGTGAATGTTGCCAAGAACTGCAGATCAGATTCTATCCAGTTGAAGATGGGCGACAATACACCATGATCCCTCTGCTTGTCATCATTAGGAGTTTTCACACCAGTCTAAAATGGGCTGCACATGGGTGGGATGGGTTGTGCCTAAGACCATTTAATTAAAAGGTTAACTGGCAAAATTTCCACCACTAAATTGCCGCAATCACTGGAGGAAATTCCCAATTCATTAAGTGACGTGCTCTTAATGAATGGGCCTACTGGAGATTGATGCTCCTAATTAATTAAGGCTGGGTTGTAATGAATGGGGCCATAAGGTTTGAGAGAAACAAAAAAAAGTTGGATTTTTCTCCACATCAAACATTTTTGAATAATTCGTTCAGACAATTAAGTACTATCTATCTATATATATTTATCTAATTCTGTCTGTAACAGAAAACCTGCATCGCTGATTGGTCGCGCCAGCCGCCCGTGACCAATCAGCGATAGGCGCAGTCCGGCCGCGAATTGGCGTGGAATTTGAACCACGCTTCGCTGATTCGTCGCAAACAGAAGCCTCTATATACACCCCAGCAGCCTGTATACACACCCCAGCAGCCTTTATATACACCCCACAAGCCAAAGCCTCTATATACACCCCAGCAGCAGCCTCCAGTACACAGTAAAAAAACGATTATACTCATCTTGCACTTCTCTTTTCATACTCTGTAGTACTTTCTCCCTCCCCTCGCTGGCCCTGCAGGCAGGGAGATGCGGCTGCTTCCTATTTCCTCCTCGGCATGTCCCGCCCACCTCTCTGCTCAGCTGCCTCCGGATTGGATGTGGTTGTTGCTGAGGGAGTGGTGTGGCTACATAAACTACATACATATTCTAGAATACCCGATGCGCTAGAATTGGGCCATCATCTAGTGTATTTATAAAAGCAAACATAGTAGTCAACACGATTCCCAGGAAAAGAAAGTACAGTGTACAGATACACCACGTACTATCACCATGCAGTTTGCCTCCAGTTGGTCTAGAAAGGAAGCTTCATAAGGCCAAGTCCTAGATCACCTGCAGAATATAAGCCACAGAACCAACAAAACCCCACCGACTTACATTGTGGGCCTGTGGCAAGATTTCCATCAATTTGGCAGGTAACGTGTACTACACAGTGTACAATTTTCCATGACAAAATATTTTTTTCGGATTATAAAGAAGCACTATTCCTCCCAAAATTTTGAGAGAAAAATGAAGGGTGCATCTTAAAATCCAAATATAGCTTACCGGCAGGTGGAGAATGAGCTCGGAGGCTGTCTGTGCGGGCGGCCGGCTACCTCTCTGTGTGACAGGCTGTCTGTGCCAGCGGCCGGTCATCTCTCCGTGCGGGCGGGTGGCCAGCCAGCTAGCTGCCTCTCCATGCGGGCGGGCGGCTGGCAGCGTAAGCTGCGGTGGCTGTGCTGGCAACGTAAGCTGAGGTGGCTATGCAGCGGGTGTCCCAGATGCTCTGGCTTCAAACGATAACGCCTGGAGTCAGCGCGTGCACAGATGGATTTCTCGGCTGAGAGCTCCATCTGCGCACGTGCCGCACCGGGTGCCATTTCTTTGAAACCCGGATCGCCGACAGAGCATTTGAGACAACCGCAGCACCGGCCTGCTCCACACAGCCACCACTGCCAGCACAGACCCCACCAGCACTGCTCATGCCTCCTGTGACTCCACTACCGCCCCCCTCCGGTAAGACAACAACGGAGTATAACTGACTTTTTTTTTTTTACCAGGTTTTCTCTTTGGGATGTGCCTTCTAAAAAGAAAAATATGGTCAAATTGAATCTGCGATGAAGGCTCTAACACATATGTGAAGAGCCTAGTTCAGAAAAGCAATGATGCAGATTTCAATATAACCCTTAGTGTTTGCTGTTACTGGCTCATAGCACCTTACAATGTCCTTACACAAGTACTTGAGGGTGTGTTTATAGAACAGACGGTCGCGTCAATACTCACATGACATGGATGCAAGTTCCCTTGGCATGTATCCATCTGTCCCCATTTGATGCCATGTTCCTGTAGCAAAATGATATCGCCAGAGCTCTCTGAAGAGCGGGTAATCTTCATTTTCTGGGCCTCCGGATTCATCATAGTCAGGATTGTATCCACCAAATACATATAAATTAGTATTATCTGCCACGCATCGGTGTCCACTTCTAGCAGGAGGTGACCTGCGACCTGCAAAACATTGGTACCAATATAAGGTCACAGGCAGAAAAAGGCAGACAAATTATGAGACACCATACCCATCAATAGAAGCCAAAAGTATGGTATGCTCACCTGTTAGGGAAAATATGTGAGATCGTGGCATAGGATTTACCATGAGACAACTGCCTGTCCTTAGGGTCTCTGTTGCATCCACCAATGTAGCTGGGGGCCGACCATACCTTTATTTCTAATAACAGATCCAGTAGCAAGATGAACTGTATTGATTTAACCCCTTAGTGACGGAGCTAATTTTCACCTTAATGACCAGACCAAATTTTGCAATTCTGACCAGTGTCACTTCATGAGGTTATAACTCTGGAACGCTTCAACGGATCCTGGTGATTTTGAGATTGTTTTTTCGTCACATATTGGACTTCATGTTAGTACCAAATTTAGGACAATATTTTTTGCGTTTATTTATGAAAAAAAATTGAATTTTGGCAAAAATTTTGAAAATTTAGCAATTTTCAACTTTTGAATTATTATACCGTTAAACTAGAGATTTCTGTGACACAAAATAGTTAATAAATAACATTTCCCACATGTCTACTTTACATAAGCACAATTTTGGAAACAAAATTTTTTCTTGTTAGGAAGTTAGAAGAGTTCAAAGTTTATCAGCGATTTCTCATTTTTATATCAAAATTTACAAAACCATTTTTTTAGGGACCACATCATATTTGAAGTGACTTCGATAGGCCTAGATGACAGAAAATACCCAAAAGTGACACCATTCTAAAAACTGCACCCCCCAAAGTACTCAAAACCACATTCAAGAAGTTTATTAACCCTTCAGGTGCTTCACATGAACAAAAGCAAATGTGGAATGAAAGAAAGCAAAAATTAAATTTTACCTAAAAATGTTGCTCTAACCCAAATTTATTCACTTTTAGAAGAAATAACACAACAAAATGGACCCCAAAACTTGTTCCCCACTTTGTTATGAACACACTGATACCCCACATGTGGTCAGAAACCTCTGTTTGGACAAATGGGAGGGCTCGGAACAGAAGGAGCAATATTTGAATTTTGGAAAGCAAATTTGGCTGAAATAGATTGCGGGCACCATGTTGCATTTACAGGTCCGCTAAGGTACCTAAACAGAAGAAACCCCTCACAAGTGATGCCATTTTAGAAACTAGACCCCTCAAGGCTTCTATCTAGGGGTATAGTGAGCATTTTAGATCCACAGGTACTTCACAGATTTTGTTAACGTTACGTTGTCATATTGAAAATTTTAATAATTTTCTCAAAAATGTTGCTTTAGCATCAATTTTCTCACTTTTTCCAAGAGGTAATTCCAAAAATTTGACCTCAATGTTTGTTACCCACTTTTTTATGAGCGCGGTGATACCTCACATGTGGTCTGATACCTTTGTTTGGACAAATGGGAGGGCTTGGAATGAAAGGAGCAATATTTGAATTTTGGAAAGGAAATTTGGCTAAAAAAGATTGCGGGCACCATGTCGCATTTGGAGGTCTCCTAAGGTACCTAAACAGCAGAAACCCCGCACAAGTGACCCCATTTTGGAAACTAGGCCCCTCAAGGAATTTATCTAGATGTTTGGCGAGTACCCTGAACCCCCAGGTGCTTCACAGAATTTTATAACGTTGAGCCATGAAAATAAAAAAATAAAATTTTACCACAAAATTGTTATTTCAACCAGGTAGCTTTTTTTTCACAAGGGTAACAGGAAAAAAATCACCATGAAATTTATTGTGCAATTTCTCCTGAGTTTGGCGTTACCTTATATGTGTTGGAAATCAACTGTTTGGGCGCATGACAGGGCTCGGAAGGGAAGGAGCGCCATTTGACTGCAAAATTGGCTGGAATCAATAGCGGACGCTATGTTGCATTAGGAGAGCCCCTGAGGTGTCTATACAGTGAAGCGCCCCAACATGTGGCCCCATTTTGGAAAATAGACCCCTGAAGGAATTTATCTAGATGTTTGGTGAGTACCCTGAACCCTCAGGTGCTTCACAGAAGTTTATAATGTTGAGCTGTGAAAATAAAAAAAATACATTTTTACCACAAAATTGTTACTTCAACCAGGTAGCTTTTTTTTTTTACAAGTGTAAAAGGAAAAAATTCAGTATAAGATTTATTGTGCCATTTCTCCTGAGTATGCTGATACCTTATGTGTGATGAAAATCAACTGTTTGGGTGCACAGCAGGGCTCGGAAGGGAAGGAGCGCCATTTGACTGCACAATTGGCTGGAATCATTAGCGGATGCTATGTTGCATTTGGAAAGCCCCTAAGGTGCCTAAACAGTGGAGGTCCCCCACAAGTGACCCCATTCTGGAAACAAGACACCTCAAGGCTTTTATCTAGGTGTATATTGAGCAGTTTGAATCCAAGAGTACTTCACAGAATTTGATAAGCTTAGGTTGCCATATTGAAAATTTTCATTTTTTTCACAAAAATGTTGCTTTAGCATCATATTTCTTACTTTTTCAAGAGGCAACAACAAACCGTGGACCCCACAGGTTGTTATCCAATGTCTTATGAGCACAGGGATACCCCACATGTGGCCAAAAACCTCTGTTTGGATAAATGGGAGGGCTTGGAATGGAAGGAGCACCATTTGAATTCTGGAAAAGTTGAAATAAATTGCGGGCACCATGTCACATTAGCAGGGCCCCTTGGGTACCTATACAGCAGAAACCCCCCACAAGTGACCCCATTTTGGAAACTGGATTTTATTCAGGAGTATAGTAAGCATTTTGAATCCACAGGTACTTCACAAAAATGTTGCTGTAGCAACAAATGTCTCACTTTTAGGCTATGTGGCCATGATCCAGCGACACGGCGTCTAGTACACAGTGTCACCCTTCCTGCAGAGATATGAGTGTTGTCCACGGGGGAACGCATGCCCACGATTTGGGTTCAGGCTGCTGTGGAGCTCTATGCTACCTGCAGAGAACACTCTTGTCTCCGCAGCATAAATTGACATGCTGAGGCTCGGGAAGCTGCACCACAGGTCAGTGTATGCTGCGGAGAAAAGAAGCACATTGGGCATAGGATTTCTAAAAATCCTTCCACTGTGCTACTACTGCACAATGCAGCGCTATGGACGCAGGGAAAACACTCTGCGCCCAAAACGCTGCAAACCCTGATCGTGGGCGCACAGCCTAAAATGCTACAATGGATGAATGGATAGATGTCAAACATATATAACGTCCCACCCCCTGCATATTCTAAGCTGGCGCCCTTTAGTGCCTTTCATGTGGCACTAAAGGATGTCTAGCCTTGTATTTAGCCCCCCAAAAAATTAATTAAAATAAACGACGTGGGGTCCCCCCTATTTTTGATAGCCAGCTAGGGTAAAGCAGACAGCTGTAGCCTGCAAACCACAGCTGACAGCTTCACCTTGGCTGGTGATCAATTTGGAGGGCTCCCCAGGCGTTTTTTAAAAAAAAAAAAAAAAACCACAAACGTGGGGTCCCCCCCAAATTAGATCACCAGCCAAGGTGAAGCGGACAGCTGGGGTCTGGTATTCTCAGGGTGGGAAGAGCCATGGTTATTGGACTCTTCCCAGCCTAAAAATAGCAGGCCGCAGCCGCCCCAGAAGTAGCGCATCCATTAGATGCGCCAATCCTGGCGCTTCGCTCCAGCTCATCCCGCGCCCTGGTGCGGTGGCAAACGGGGTAATATACGGGGTTGATACCAGCTGTAATGTCACCTGGCATCAAGCCCTGGGGTTAGTGATGTCACGGCATCTAAACAGATACCCGACATTACTAACCCAGTCAGTAATAGAAAAAAATAAAACAATAAAAAAAAAAATTAAAAAAAAAAAAAAACTCCCCGAAACATTCCTTTTTCACCAATTTATTGAAAATAAATAAATTTCGGTCGCTGTAATCCATTTTGGAGGTCCCTCGGCGACTCTGGACCTTCTAGAATATGGGGGGCATGTTCAGGGAACGTATCCCCCATTTTCTGGAAGAGCAAGCTCTCCATGAGCAGTGTGGGTGCAGTAATCTGAGAATACTGCACTCACACTGCCCCGGTCCAACCTAGGGCAGAGTGACCTGCAGTAACCTCATTCCAGAATATGAGGGGGAACAGAACGTACCCCCCATATTCTAGACCAGCAGGCTCTCCATGTGAGGAGTGTGGCTGCAGATTACTGCACTCACTCTCCCCCGGTCCACAGCGCAGCAGCAAGGTCAGCGTCCCTGCTTACAAGGATCCAGCTGACAGCCGCTGTCTGCGCATGCGCCGCCAGCTTTCTAGGAGGCGGAGTGATCGCAGGGACGGAGCAGCAGCCAGGTAACGGGGCTGACCGGGGGCTGACCTGGGAACGACTTTTCTGCCGCATGTGACGTGTCACATGCGGCAGAAAGAGCAGGATGAATGCGGCCGCGCACTGTGCGCTGCGCGCCGCAATCCTGCGCGCCGCAATCTTGCATGCTCCGGAGAGGGGGGGGGGGGGAGCGCTCTAGAGAACCGGAGGGGGCTCCGGTGGACCAGAGGGCTCCGGTGGACATTTCCCTGCGATCTGAAATGTTTGATCATTTCAGATCGGAGGGAAATGAATGCAGAGCCGGCGGCGGCGACAGTTTTCTGTGCGCTTCGGCGCCATTTTGACTGCTCCGGAGGGGGGTAGGGGTGGTGGGGGGACTCTCCGGTACCGGGGGCCTTGGGGGCACTAGAGGATTATATTTCTTTATCATCTGACATGTTTGATCATGTCAGATGAGAAAGAAATCAGCATTATTTGCCAATTTTTTTTTATGTGTACGTCGGTATACGGTGTATACCGGCGATCACATTATCGGGGTCGAAAAAAAACACCCCGATTCATAATCTTGGGGGTCTCAGCTACCTCCGGTAGCTGAAACCCCCGAGATTTTTCGTCACTGGGGGGCGCTACAAGCTTTTTCCGGCCTGACGTCTCAAGACGTCGGAACAGAATAAGTACCCTGTTTTTCCGACGTCTTGAGACGTTAGGCCGTCGCTATGGGGTTAAAAGTAGGGTTTTCTGTTCTTAGACGATGAGTTACACCTCACACAGTCATATTAAGCATCGGTAGTTTGGTTAAAAAAAAAAAACAAAAACACTGATCAAATACTGAGCTGCACTCGTAAAATTGTGTAAATAATCAGGAGTAAACACTGCCCCACCACAACCCCTCCAATAGGCAGGTATAACCCTGGGATTATAGAATACTAGATACAGGTTTATAAGTACAGTAGAACCTCGCTTAACGAGTAACCCACTTAACGAGAATTTCGCTTAACAAGCAAAGCTTTCTATAAATTTGTAACTCTGTTTACGAGAAAGCTTTGCTGTACAAGCAAAATCCTCACCGCACACACTTCCGGTTCCGTACATCCGCCGCGCTCTGACCCGCTCTTGCAGTCCACACAAACACACACAAGCACGCACAAACAAACACGTATGAACGCATGCACGCACGCACATACAGTATTATGCTCACCTTACCTTCCGTTCCATCGCTGGCCTCATGGTTCTTGTAGTCCGCCGGTACATCGCGACGAGGGAGGAATTCTCACGGCGAACTACAAGACCCAGGAGGCCGGCGATGGAACGGTAGGTAAGGTGAGCATAATATGTGTACCTTCCGTTCCATCACCAGCCTCCTGGGTCCTGTAGTTCGCCGCTCCAGGATGTGTATCGGCAACCATAGCGACGAGGCAGGAACTTCAGCTGTCAGACGCTACTCAAAGGCAGCGTGCTGACCAATCAATAAGAGGCTCCTGCCTTTGACATCAGCGCTCTGGGTGCAGAAGTTCCTCCCACGTCGTGATTGTTACCAGATACACGGCCTGTACTAGCTAACAGCAAGTCCCAGGAGGCCGGCGATGGAACAGAAGGTAAGGTGAGCAGAATATGTGCGTGTGTTTGTGCGTGTTTGTGTGTGGAATGGCACAATAGGGAACCAGGATGGGACATTTAACCAATTGTGGAACAAATTGTCTGCATTGCAATGATTTCCTATGGGAAATCTTGCTTTGCTGAACGAGTAACTTGGTTAACAAGCACAGTCCCAGAACGGATTGTTCTCGTTAACCAAGGTTCCACTGTATCAGATCCAACAACAGTGCGGTAACTGGCAGGCTGCTGTATACCTGCATACATGGCAGGCAGCTAAAAAAAAGAGCTGGAGTGGTGTTTTGAAGCTCCACTCCCGAGTTTTGGTTTTTTTTTTTACCGCTGGACTTTTGCTTCTTATATAGGTTCTCAGGTTGTGACTTACAGGCTCGCTTTCATGTTCCATGGAGCGCGCCGGAAGTCACTCTTCAATGCAAGTCTATGAGAGCCTCCCTCTGTCTCTCATACACTTGCATTCAGAGCTTGTGATGTAACTTGTGGCTTCTGGACAGTCAGAAGTTGCAGTCACTAGATTGTGCCAACAGGACCAGAACAGCGGCGATGGAAGAGGTAGATGCCAGGGAGCCAGTATATTACGAAGGATAATGACCTTATATTAGAAGCACCACTTCAGCGCTGAAAAAAAAAAAAAAAATAAAATGCTGGAGTTCTACTCAGTTTTTTTTTGTTTGGGGGAGGGGGGGGGAAGAGTCATAAATGGATTCAAGAAGGTGGAAAGGCTCAGTTTTGCATTTTTGTAGCCACAACAGTATTTTGTATAGATCAAAGTTCAACCCTGCGAGTTCAGCCTAAATCAGATTCAGTTCGGGCTGACAGCACCTTACTATACACTTTGCTATCGGCAAATAAGTGCTTTAGCTATGTGCCCATGGGAGCTCGCTCGCACATGCAGATATATCCGCTGGTTTCCTGCAGCTGATCCCCAGAATACGCAGCTATACATTGCTGCGGGATTCCAGCAAAATATCTGTGGTAAACCTGAGGACAGTCATGCGACTTACCTGCGGAAGTCTAGGCCTGTATCTCCATAGTGGAGAAGCGGGATTTCCGCAGGAATAATTCACATGCAGTTATGTGCGGCTGCGGAACATCCGCAGTATATACCACAGCCACACATACCGCAGCACTCCCCATGTCCCATAGGATAACGTGGGGAGTGTCTGTACTTGCTAAAACCTGCGGATTTATCTAGAAAATCCAGATAAATCCGCAGGTATTCTACGGCAAAATCTGCGGGTACATAGTCCTGTGGGCACGGCATTGGTATCTAGTGCACAGGACTTTTCCTAGCTATGAATGTTGCATGTGTGGTATCATGATCCACCATTTCACATGTTGTATACCTGTTTCACCTTCCCTTGGCTGTTTTAACAATGAGTGATCCAACTATGAAAAACAAAACACACAAAAAAACAAAACAAAAAAAAAACCCAAGAACCACCTCCCCCCCCCATACACCACTACAAATAAAAAAAACAAACAAACAAAAAAAAAAAAGCAACGCTTTAGGAGAATCATCCCTGGCATTGTCTGTGTTTTTCTGCTTCAAAAAAAAAAAAACACAGCGGATTTGTTGGCGTCTAACAGAAAGTGAGCACATTCTCCCAAGAGGCGACGTGCCATACTGCTGACATCACCCACCGCTGAGCAGATAGTACAGCAGGTGACCACTCATCTGTGCAGCTGCTTAGTATAGAAGATTTAGAGACCCATCTGAGAGGGGAAAAGAAGGGGAGAATATTCATCTACATTTTGTTTTACATTTAATGGCTTTTAAAGCTTTTTTTTATATTTGAATAAAATTTTATTCTGTGGGATGTTAGAAAAAAAATCTTACTGTATGAAACTAATAAAACTTTTTTTTTTTAATTTTTGAATAAAAATAGCAACACTTCATCAGTGGGTATGATCTCCACCCCTTCACGACCTTGGACGTACTGGTACACCTAATGTCATGTCCCTAACTAATAAAAGCTCGCACACCGCGCCCATATCTTTTCTTGCACAGGTCGGCTGATCTTATCAGCTAACATTTGCCAGCGGGCAGATCGGATATCCGCCCGCGGCTATTAACTAGTTTAATCCCACTGTCAATCTCTGACAGCAGGATTATCACGCATCGGCAGGGAGCGCACCATTCCCCACTCATCAGCGGCTCCAAGGCGTGATTGTTATCTTTTCATGACAAACTTCATGTGAACTTTAGTGGAGAGCCAGCGTTCATAGGAATTCAGCATTTCTGCTGTACAGAGCTGACATCCTGCTCTGTACAGCACAAGCAATCAAATGAACGCAGTTTCAAGTAAATACCATAACAAGTGTGTGTGGGGGGAGGGGAAGAGTTCAAATCACACCCCTTGGCACTAGCAAAAACCCACAAGATAATGCAGATATAGTACACCAAACAGAACAGAAATGTAACCCAAAGTTCCTATGCAAGTGTGACTTCTGCAGCCAAGTCAGAAATCATCATCAAAATGCTATAACTCAAACTGCAAAAAGAAAACATGTCAATAGCTCAAAACAGAAAATAACAAATAGACAAAATCTAACCAACAAAGAAAGGCCAGTGGCAAGCTGTTCTGTGTGTAACGATATAAATCAGGATCTGATCACATGGCTTATGTTAAACAGGATTCCTTACGGCTATTACATATACCACAATCTGCTTGCTAAAGCCATACTAACATGGTTATAGATGTGCAATTGTAATGGGCAAGGTTTACCTCTATCTTCATGCATATCTCCATATAAATCTCTTCATTTACACCGTGAGCACAATTATTAGGCAATTCGTGTTTTTGATGCTTTTATTACTGAGCAACTACACTGCTGTCAGTCAGTCCAAAAGCTACTGGCGTACGTACGTCTGTGTGCAGCATTATTACGCAACTAAAGAGATGGCAACATTTATGTTTTTCAATTGTTTATTTTCATCTTTTAAAATGAGAATAACCAAAATTCAATTGTGTAAAAATAAACTTGACAATGAAAAAAACAACAAAAAACCCAACAAACCAGCATCAGTGACTAATATAGCCACACTTTTCAATAACTGTCAGAAATCTTTCATTGATGGAGTTTGTCAGTTTCTTAAAAGAAATCTGTCACTAGGTTTTGCCAACTAATCTGAGAGCATCATCATGATAGGGGCAAAGACCCCGTTCGGAGAGGTGACTGTTTTCCTTCACAATAAAGAACCATAAGTTCTGAGTCAATAGGTCAGGTCAGGTCTTACATCTTTAAGGCCTTTACTGGGAGCAAAGCCATGGAGTACTGTGATGCACGTCTTTCTTGAGTTGTAAGTTTTCTTGTTCGCTCTCATCTCAGTCCACAAAACCTTTGCTTCATCCAAGGAAAGCCATAGCACTGAGCAGCCATGGTTGTAGGAACCAGAGGTTACACAATGTACGTACTGCTCAGCAAATTTGATAGATAAACTCAGGTACAACCAGGCTTTAGTGCTCTACCATTCCTGGGGTAAATGGATAGAAAATCCATACCACAGCGTTTCAAAATCTACAATAAATAGTAATGGCGAACCCAAACTGTAAAGTTCTGGGTCCGTACCGGACACCTAGTGTCCGTGCATGAACGCTGACTTCTCAGTAAGTCCATGTTACTGTTCTGATTGGGACACCAGGATTATATATAAAAAACTAAAACAAAAACTACTTCTGGGTCTGCTCATTAGATCTCATGAATATTCACCACTCTCGCTACCCACCCTCTGTGACAGCATCTGTGATTGGTTGCAGTCAGACTGATTGGTTGTCCTCACAGTAGCTATCTGGGTCCCAGAAATGAACTGTAAAAATAAATAATTGAAAAGGAAAAAAAAATAAAAAATAATATGGTATTTTGATACACTGCCAGATAACGCACACAGCTCGGGGCTGCAGCTTCCTGCTGTCTGTTTTATCTGTATTGGGAATCAAAATACGAGGTATCCTATACAATTTTTTTTTTTTTTTTATAATCCACTTCCGAGATCCAGACAGCTATTGTGAGGGCAACCATTCACAGACACCTGCAGTCTGACTTCAACCAATCACAGACGCTGTCACAGAGGGTGGGCGGGGGAAGCAGTGAATATTCATGAGATTTAAATGAGCGGATCTGGAAGCAGTGTGATAGCCGCGCGAAAACTCATAAAGTTACTGTCCTGCTTTAATCTCTACTTAGCTTCGTTTGACAGCATCCTAGCCCTAACTATCACCATTTTATAACATTTAAGTTAGTGTCCTCTAGACTTAAATGGGTTCGGTGTCTGGTGTCAAGACTTTTTTTTCCCCCTCTCACAGTAAAATGTATGGAATGGAGGTTGTTCTAACAGCAAAGAATGGTTCACCACCACACTTGGGCATGGTTTCAGAAGATGTTCAACAAAATGTAATGTAATGATTCAGTGCCCTGATACAGTGAGGGAAATAAGTATTTGATCCCTTGCCGATTTTGTAAGTTTGCCCACTGATAAAGAAATGAACAGTCTATAGTTTTAAGGGTAAGTTAAAATTAACAGTGAGAGATAGAATATGCAAAATAAAATCCAGAAAAAAAAAAATCACATTGTTTAAATAATACAAATGTATTTGCATTTTGCAGAGAGAAATAAGTATTTGATCCCTCTGGCAAACAAGACTTAATACTTGGTGGCAAAACCATTGTTGGCAACACAGCATTCAGACGGTTTATGTAGTTTATGATGCCACATGTCAGGAGGAATTTTGGTCCACTCCTCTTTGCAGATAATCTCTAAATCATTAAGATTTTGGGGCTGTCGCTTGGCAACTCAGAGCTTCAGCTCCCTCTAAGAGTTTTCTATAGGATTAAGGTCTGGAGACTGGCTAGGCCATTGCATGACCTTAATGTGCTTCTTTTTGAGCCACTCCTTTGTTGCCTTGGCAGTATGTTTTGGGTCATTGTTGTGCTGGAAGACTCAGCCTCGACCCATTTTTAATGTCCTGGCGGAGGGAAGGAAGTTGTCAATCAAGATTTTAAAAAGGTACATGGCTCCATCCATTGTCCAATTGATGCAGTGATGTAGTCATGTTCCTTTAGCAGAGAAACACCCCCAAAACATAATGTTTCCACCTCCATGCATGACAGTGGAGACGGTGTTCTTTGGGTCATAAGCAGCATTTCTCTTCCTCCAAACACAGAAAGTTGAGCGAAGGCCAAAAAGCTCATGGCAGTAATGCAGATTCCATTTTTCACATTTTCACTCTTGCATATAGCTATTGGATTTTTCAAGTCAGTATTCACACAGCAGTTTCTGCTATTTCATGTATTCCCCCTACATAGTCACTGGTGTGCATACCTTATCTCCCCATAGACTCTTCAGCAGTGGGACTTTGCAGACACTGCAGACTTTTAATCCATTACAGACAGTGTAATGTGTTGCCAATGATTTCTTGGTGACAGTGGTCCCAGCTGCCTTGAAATCATTAACAAGTTCCCCTGTGTAGTTTTAGGCTGATCTCTCACCTTCCTCATGATCCTGGATACCCCACAAGGTGAGATTTTGCATGGTGCCCCAAACAATGTCGATTGATACTCATTTTGGATTTCTTCCCATTGCACCAACAGTTGTCTCCTCCTCACCCAGCGTCTTACTTATGGTTTTGTAGCCCACTCCAGCCTTGTGCAGGTCTATGATCTTGTCCGTGACATCCTTAGAAAGCTCTTTGGTCTTGCCCATGTTGTAGAGTCTGACTGAGTCTGGACAGGAGTCTTTTATACAGGTGACAATTTAAGACAGCTGCCTTTAACCCCTTCACGACCATGGACGGATCTTTCCGTCATGGATCGTGTCCCGGTAAGCCCCGCCCCCTGCCGCGGGCAGGCGGCGTGGATCGGCACACATATCAGATGTTTTCAACAGCTGACATGTGTGCCTACATGTTCCGAGTGGAATCGCTTTCCACCCGTAACATTAACCCCTTAGATCTCGCTGCCAAAGTCTGTCAGCGAGATCTATATGCGCGCAGCCATGTTTTTTACTTACCGCCGCCCCCACCGGAAGTCACGTGAGTGATCACGTGACGTTCGGTGGTTGCCATCGTAGCACAGGGTCATGTGATGATGCCTGAAGCTACGAAGTTTCACTTTCGTTTTTCCTCGGCCGGGAGCAGAGGGAAAAAGAAAATGACTATTTCTGCTGTTTACAGCTGTATAGCTGTGATCAGCAGATAGATAATAGCGATCAGATTGCTGATTGCTATAGCCCCCTAGGGGGACTAGTAAAATAAAATAAGTAAAAAAAAAGTTTTAAAAAATTAAAAAAAACAAAAAAAAAAACTAAAAGTTCAAATCACCCCCCTTTACCCCCATTGAAAATTAAAGGGTTAAAAAAAAATAAAATATACACATTTTTGGTATCGCCGCGTTCAGAAATGCCCGATCTATCAAAATATAAAATCAATTAATCTGATTGGTAAACGGCTTAGTGGCAAAAAAAATTCCAAACGCCAAAATTACGTTTTTTTGGTCACCGCAAGTTTTACGCAAAATGCAATAACAGGCGATCAAAACGTAGCATCTGCGCAAAAATGCTAAAATTAGAAACATCAGCTTGAGGCGCAAAAAATAAGCTGTCACTGAGCCATAGATCCCAAAAAATAAGAACTCTACGTGTTTCGGAAAATGGCGCAAAACGTACGCCACTTTTATTGGACAAGCTTGTGAATTTTTTTTTAACCCCTTAGATACAAGTAAACGTATACATGTTTGGTGTCTACAAACTCGCACCGACCTCAGGCATCATACCCACACATCAGTTTTACCATATAGTGAACACTGTGAATAAAACATCCCAAAAACTATTGTGCCATCACACTTTTTTTGCAATTTTTCCACACTTGGAATTTTTTTCCTGTTTTCCAGTACACCATATGGTAAAACCTATGGTTTCATTTAAAAATACAACTTGTCCCGCAAAAAACAAGCCCTCATATGGCAAGATTGACAGAAAAATAAAAAAGTTACGGCTCTCGGAAGAAGGGGAGCAAAAAACAAAAACGCAAAAACGGAAAGTGCCCCAGGGCTGCAGGGGTTAATGCAGGTAACGAGCTGATTGCGAGCATCTAACTGGTCTGTAGGAGCCAGAAATCTTCATGGTTGGTAGGGGATCAAATAACTTATTACTCTCTACAAAACGCTAATAAATGTATATAAATTTATACAATATGATTTTCTGGATTTTGGATATTCTTTCACTGTTAATATTAACCTACCCTTAAAATTACAGACTGTTCATGTCTTTGTCAGTGGGCAAACTTACAAAATCAGCAAGGGATCAAATACTTATTTCCCCCTCTGTAGCTGAAATCAGAGTTTACCTAAATGACACCAGCTCCAGGTATGCAATATTAAAAGGGAAAAAGAATATGAAACATGTAACACTAATTTTAAGGGTAATCCAAACTAATCCTATCCCAAAAGGGCAGCACCTTTACCAGATTACGTTTATTCCCTTTGGAAGAGAACTTTGTATGCAAATGAACCTATGCAGATATTACCCTGTTATTTCTTAAAAGAAGATTTAGTAGAATGTCCACACTATTTTTGTTTAAAAGTTTTCCTTTTCTCTGCATTTAACTTTTTTTTTTTTTTTTTTAATAAAAATGTAAACTTAAACAAACCCAAAACATAGGACATTTTCCATAAAGTAATCTTGCAATTTTCACACTGAACACAGCCCTTTTTACATTCCCACTACCAGTGCTTTCAAGAAGAATTTTCAGCCAGTCACCATATTATCAGAGGCAGGATTACAATGACCGATAACACCTCTATACACAGCCGATAACACAAGATCCACCAATCACAAGGTGATGGCACAGTGGGCCCTGTTCTCCCTCCCTTCAAAAGGAGCTATGTACAGGCTAATTAGATAAGTCAATATTGTGGCTAAGTACATGTGTTATTTCCTGAAACAGTAAGGGTACCGTCACACTTTAGCGACGCAGCACAGATCCCACAAGCGTTCTGACCTGGTCAGGATCGCTGCTGCGTCGCTACATGGTCGCTGGTGAGCTGTCAAACAGGCAGATCTCGCCAGCGACCAGTGACCAGCCCCCACCCAGCAGCGACGTGCAAGTGACGCTGCGCTTGCACGGAGCCGGCGTCTGGAAGCTGCAAACACTGGTAACTAAGGTAAACATCGGGTATGGTTACCCGATGTTTACCTTAGTTACCAGCGCACACCGCTTAGCTTAGCGTGTGCAGGGAGCAGGAGCCGGCACAGGCAGCGTGAGAGCTGCGGAGGCTGGAAACGAAGGTAAATATCGGGTAACCACCTTGGTTACCCGATGTTTACCTTGGTTACAGCTTACCGCAGGCTGTCAGACGCCGGCTCCTGCTCCCTGCACATTCAGGATCGTTGCTCTCTCGCTGTCACACACAGCAATGTGTGCTTATCAGCGGGAGAGCAACAATAAAAAAACGAACCAGGGCTGTGTGCAACGAGCAGCGATCTCACAGCAGGGGCCAGATCGCTGCTCAGTGTCACACACAGCGAGATCGCTAATGAGGTCACAAAAAACATGACTCAGCAGCGATCTCAGTAGCGATCTCGCTGTGTGTGAAGTACCCCTAAGTTAGGGGTACGTCTCACATAGCGAGGTCGCTGCTGAGTCACAGGTTTTGTGACATACCAGTGACCTCATCAGCGATCTCGCTGTGTGACACTAAGCAGTGACCTGGCCCCTGCTATGAAATCGCAGATCGTTACACACTGTTCTGGTTCATTTTTTGGTCGTCGGGCTCCCACAGGGCAGCACACATCAGCGTGTTTGACACCTTACCCAACGACCTCGTTTGCGACTCACGTAGGCGTGCATCTTCGTTGTTTCTCGCGCCCTCTCTGTTCCGATTGGTCATCGCTACTGCGTTTGGATTAGCCGCTTCCATCCTCTGTTCTGGCTTGTAGATCGCATTATATTTGAGAGGGCTGAATTCACTTGTCCCGGTGTAGCAGCAGATCTTAATACAGTCCATTCTGCATCGGGACTGTAGGATAGACAAGGATGGAGGAGGATGGAAGCGCTATTATGTTGCCTTCTCTAAAGGCAAGGCCGCCCAGTCACCATGCAATTACGACCACCAATCGGAGCAGAGGGGACGTGGAAAAGGCAATGTAGATGCACGCCTATGTTACTAATCAAGATTTGAATCGTGCTGTGTGACAGGGTCCCAGCGACCGCCGTATCATTGCAGCGTCGTTGGGAAGATCTGACTGTTTGACAGCTCACTAGCGACTCTGTAGTGACGTACCAGCGATCCTGACCAGGTCGTATCGTGGTCGGAATCGCTGGTATGTCGTCTAGTGTGACGGTACCCCTAGAATCTAAAAAAGCCCCAGTGGTCAGTGTGAAAATGGCAAGATTTTGATTTTTAAATGAGAAAATGCTAGCAGGTTTTTAGACCCAAAGTAACGTCATCACAGGAAAATACTTATTATAAAAGTCTTTGTTTCCATTGTCTTGCAAGCTCATTTGCAGAACAGTTTGCTGATTATAAGTGCAGGGGCTTCGCCTGTGCTTACAGCTCTTCAGCCTCACTATCTCCTCCCGTGGCCGATGGATTACAAAACAATGTTGACAAAGACATAATATAAAAGGAATGGAAGAAATCCTCATAAGGCTACTTTCACACATCCGGTTTTTGCTCTGCGGCACAATACGGCGCTCTGCAGAAAAACTGCAACCGTTTTTTTGCCGCCGGTTGCGGGTTTTTTTGCATAGACTTACATTAGTGCCGTATTGTGCCGCAGGGGCTTGCGTTCGGTCCGGTTTTTGCCGCATGCGGCAGATTTAGCTGATGCCGCGGCCGGATGGAACATTGCCTGCAACGTTTTTTTGCTCCGGCAAAAAAAACGCATCGCGCCGCATCCGGCCGATGCGGCGCATTTTTCAGTGCATGGCTATGGACGCCGGATGCGGCGCGGAAAAAAACCGATCCGGCCGCCGCATGCGGTTTCTTCCACTGCGCATGCTCAGTAGCGTGCCGCAACCGGAAAAAAACGGACCGGCCGCATGTAAAAACTTATGCAAAGGATGTGGTGTTTTCGCCGCATCCGTTGCATAGGTTTCACAGCCGGATTGAGCCGCACGGCTCAAACCGGATGTGTGAAAGTAGCCTTACAGGTACTGTGATGATGTTACAACACCATTGTCAAAACAAATATTTAAAAACACAGAAAACCTGATCTAATCAACAAGTCAATTTCTGCTAACTTCCCTTTAATGCCGAGAAGTTGGCTGCTAAGGACAAGCACTCCAAGGCTGGGGCCACACGGGGATTACTGCGATCCCCTCGCATGACACTCCGCTCATCCTGGCAGTACAGCAGAGCCGAGTGTCATGAGAGTGTCTCTGCGACTGATGTCAGATCGTGCGAGCGGACCTCAGCTGCGGGGGGCGGGCCGGCTCTGAGGAGGGGAGGGCCAGCGCTGCGGAGGGGAGGGCCAGCGCTGCGGAGGGGAGGGCCAGCGCTGCGGAGGGGAGGGCCAGCGCTGCGGAGGGGAGGGCCAGCGCTGCGGAGGGGAGGGCCAGCGCTGCGGAGGGGAGGGCCAGCGCTGCGGAGGGGAGGGCCAGCGCTGAGGAGGGGAGGGCCAGCGCTGAGGAGGGGAGGGCCAGCGCTGAGGAGGGGAGGGCCAGCGCTGAGGAGGGGAGGGCCAGCGCTGCGGAGGGGAGGGCCAGCGCTGAGGGGAGGGAGTGATTTATCTCCCTCTCTCCTTCGTAGCCGGTTATTGCCATTCTCGCTCTGCACTCGCGGTACACTGGTGTACAACGAGTGCAGTGCAATCTTTCTCTTGCCCCATAGACTTGAATGGGTGCGAGAGAAACGATGATCGCATTACAGTCGCAGCACGCTGCGATTGTTTTCTCGGTCCGATTAGGGTTGAGAATAATCGCTCATGGGTGCTGACACACAAACTAATATTGGTCCGAGTGGAATGCGATTTTTTTTATCGCACTCCAATCGCTCTGATTTTCATGCTGTGTGGTTTAGGCCTAATCCAGAGTTTAGATAAAATTAGTTGAAATGCTCCAAATGCCTTTTCCATCTCAATGTTGAATGCAAACTTTGCCTAGACAAATACAATTTGTAAACGTACAACTACAACCATCAAGAAAAAGTCAGGGAGAAAAAACAAAAGTAAAACAAAAAGTAAAACAAAAAAGAAAAAAAAAAAACAAACAGTTGCTTGAAGGACAGAACAATAGAACACACTGGACAAAAACAAACTATGCATGGCTGAGGAGCATCACCCACCTTCTCTGAAAAACCTGCTAGGAATCCTGATGCTGGGACAGGAGTGGGTGAAGAGTCGCCTAACGGGAAACCAGCGTACCTTCTTCTTAGAGCCTGTTACCACAATTACCAGCAATGAGTCAGACGTACACAACACAAGGATTCAACAGACAGCAACATAAGCAGCAGCATTACAAGGCTGGCAAACACTGATAACATTACCTCGGCTGACAACACTGCGGCAACTGCTCACTAAAGGCCGCTTTACACGCTGCAATATCGCTATCGATATCGCTAGCGTGCGTACCCACCCCCGTCGATTGTGCGTCACGGGCAAATTGCTGCCCGTGGCGTACAACATCACTCAGACCCGTCACACTACTTACCTGCCTGGCGACGTCCCTGTCATTTCTAAGGGGGGGCGATTCGTTCGGCGTCACAGCGACGTCACTAAGCGGTCGCCCAATAGAAGCGGAGGGGCGGAGATGAGCGGGACAAACATTCCGCCCACCTTCTTCCTTATTGCGGCTGGCCGCAGGTACGAGGTTGTTCCTCGTTCCTGCGGTGTCACACATAGCGAAGTGTGCTGCCGCAGGAACAACGAACAACCTGCGTCCTGCTACAGCAACGCTATTTGTCAAATGGACAGCATGTCAACGATCAGGTAAGTAAAATTGCTCGGTGACGGTCGTTCGTACGTTTCACACCCAACGACGTCGCTAACAAGGCCGGATGTGCGTCACAAATTCCATGACCCCGACAACATCGCGTTAGCGATGTCGTTGCGTGTAAAGCGACCTTAAGGCTACATGCACACACTGCAGTTTTGTCACACAAAAAACTGCACCTTTGAGTCATTAAAACTGTACCAAAAACTACACCTCGTAATGATGGCACGTTTTGGTCCAATCTGATTTTGATGCATTTTTTTTGTGAAAAATAGTGATTGGCAGGCCAGACTGTAAGGAGTGCCGGGCATTGATCCGGATAGGGCACTCAGGAATTAAAAAAAAAAAAATAAAGCGCGCTATAGTCAGTCTTCCGCGCAGACGCTCATTCGACTCATGCATATTCACTGCTTCCCACGCCCACCAGTGTCTGTGATTGGTTGCAGTTAGGCAGCGCCCCCAGCCTATGTGACAGTCTGTCTGACACTTCCAATCACAGACAGCGTACAGTAAAAATAAATAAGGTCACTGAAGTCACTTTAGGTCAAGTTACCTGCGGTCACAGGTGGAGCACTGTGGGAACCTCTAGCTATGACAGCGGCTAACCTGAGTGACGTCACTACTCACTTAGTCATTTTCTGCCTGAACCTCACAGCGGGCAGTCATGTTCTATGGCCGCTTGGTGTAAATTCAGATGTAGCAGTGCTGGAATCGTCGTGGGACCTCGGACCCGGGTATTTTGGTAATTAATAAAAGGGTTGACAAAGGGTTTTTTTGTGTTTTATTTCAAATAAAGGATTTTTGGGATGTTTATTTCTTTTCACTTACAGATTAGTGATGGCTGGGGGTCTTGGACGCCTCCCATTACTAATCTAGGACTTGGTGGCAGCTGTGGGCTGTTATTAACCCCTCATTACCCCCGAATGCCATCGCACCAGGGCAAATTAGGAAGAGTCGGGTAAAGTGCCGGTACTGTTGAATCTAATGGATGGGCAATCCTGGGCGGCTGCAGGCTGGATCTCCCTAGCCTGAGAATACCAGCCTCCAGCTGTCTGGCTTTATCTTGGCTGGGTATCAAAGTTTCAAAGTTGGTGGCGGGTTGGGGACCACATCCCGTTATTTTTAAAAAACCTAAAAAGCCACATGCAATTCTTATTATTTTATATTTGACACACAGCCAAAATAAGCGCACTGCTTGGAGCTGCAGCCTGTAGCCATATGCTTTATCTGTGCTGGGTAGCATAATATGGGGGGACCCTACACCAATTTTATTTATTTTTACTGTATGATAGACCTGCAGACAGGATCTGTTATTGGAAGTGCCAGAGATGCTGTTACTCAGTGTGGGGGTGCTCCTGACTGCAACAAATCACAGATGCCAGTGGGCGGAGGAAGCAGTGTATATTCAATGAAGGTAATGAGCGGCCCAAGTAGTGAATGACTGGGACAGCCATGCCGGTAACTCCGTCAATATAAAGCGCAAAAAGAATTGACATGCTGCAGTTTGTCAGAACTTTCTGACAACAAAACTGCACCAAAAAAAATGTGGCAAAACACGCAGCATGCGCATGTAGACCAACACCGTGGACTTGCATTGGGTAAACGTTTCCTTATTTACATAGCCATTTGTGAACTTAAATAAAAAGGCTAATATATAGTTAATTGCTATATTTGCCAAGATCATTATAAGGTTTTACCAAAAGAGCCTGATGGTCTATTTGGTCTATACACCATAACAGTGGTGGGAGTCCCCAATCATTAATGGGTGAACACTCGATCTGCTGACAACTTTCTTTTGACCCCGCCATACAACAATACACATGCATGCTTAGGGTTCCATGTGTGGAAAGTAGTATAACTGCAACTGTCCAAATTATATTCTCCCGGGACCTCTGCCAGTCACATCAAAGTCAGCAAGTATAGCGGATGTGAATAAAGGCGTTGGTTAGCTTTATTTTGTCAGGCCAGATATGTAGTCAGAGTAAAAAAGGGGGACCAGAAAGAGCAAAGTGAGGGGAAAGGAAGAGGTGGTAGGGGAACCAGACAATTACTCATACACTGATCCACCTTTTAAGTGATATCTTGGAAATATTTTTAAAAAGGGAATCTGTCAGCAGAATTTTGTAATTAAATCTGACAGCAGAATATCAGCCAAGAGCCCAATTCTAGCTATGGTTCTCATGTTAGGCAGTGTGTTGCAGTTTCAATACAATCAGTGTTTTATCAGCAGGAGACCACTAGAGGACTACATCTCACTGCATGGCAGTACAGTTAATAAGTATAACCCTGCACTCACCACTGACTGGTAACTTGCTGCCAATTAACAGTGCACACAAGAAGCCGCCAGTGTGGCTGGGGTTGTACACAGACCAGGCGTCTTAGCTGTGTGCTGACAACAAGGATTCTATCAAAACTGCACAAAGTGGTCCAGTAAGTGATACATCACAGGATCAGGCTTTTTTGCCCTATATTATGCTGCTCTCAGATTATATAGAAAACCCTGCTGACAGATTCCCTTTAAGACCTGAATTAAATCGGGTAGTTCCATATGTTTTTGTCAATGCTTTAGCGGAGGATTTTAAATGGAGGAACTTTTAAAAATATAAAAAATGCTGGACTTTGATTATGAGCTAATAAAAAATAAGCCATCTCTTAAGTGTGACAAAGAAGGGAATTTTGTTTACTTACCGTAAATTCCTTTTCTTCTAGCTCCTATTGGGAGACCCAGACAATTTGGGTGTATAGCTACTGCCTCCGGAGGCCACACAAAGTATTACACTTTAAAAAGTGTAACCCCTCCCCTCTGCCTATACACCCTCCCGTGCATCACGGGCCCATCAGTTTTGGTGCCAAAGCAGGAAGGAGAAAACTTATAAATTGGTCTAAGGTAAATTCAATCCGAAGGATGTTCGGAGAACTGAAACCATGAACCAAAAGAACAATTCAACATGAACAACATGTGTACACAAAAGAACAAACAGCCCGAAGGGAACAGGGGCGGGTGCTGGGTCTCCCAATAGGAGCTAGAAGAAAAGGAATTTACGGAAAGTAAACAAAATTCCCTTCTTCTTTGTCGCTCCATTGGGAGACCCAGACAATTGGGACGTCCAAAGCAGTCCCTGGGTGGGTAAAAGAATACCTCAATAAAAAGAGCCGAAACAACGGCCCCCTCTTACAGGTGGGCAACCGCCGCCTGAAGGACTCGCCTACCTAGGCTGGCATCTGCCGAAGCATAGGCATGCACCTAATAGTGTTTCGTGAAAGTGTGCAGACTCGACCAGGTAGCCGCCTGACACACCTGCTGAGCCGTAGCCTGGTGCCGCAATGCCCAGGACGCACCCACGGCTCCGGTAGAATGGGCTTTCAGCCCTGAAGGAATCGGAAGCCCAGAAGAACGGCAGGCTTCAAAAATCGGTTCCTTGATCCACCGAGCCAAGGTTGACTTGGAAGCCTGCGACCCCTTACGCTGGCCAGCGACAAGGACAAAGAGCGCATCAGAGCGGCGCATTGGCGCCGTGCGAGACACGTAGATCCGGAGTGCTCTCACTAGATCTAACAATGCAAATCCTTTTCATATTGGTGAATTGGATGAGAGCAAAATGAAGGTAAGGAGATACCCTGATTGAGATGAAAAGTGGACACCACCTTAGGGAGAAAGTCCGGGACCGGACGCAGAACCACCTTATCCTGGTGAAATACCAGGAAAAAGCCTTTACATGACAGCGCTGCAAGCTCTGACACTCTACGGAGTGAAGTAACCGCCACTAGAAATGCCACCTTCTGCGAAAGACGTGATAGAGAGACATCCCACAGCGGCTCAAAAGGTGGTTTTTGAAGAGCCCGTAGAACCATGTTGAGATCCCAGGGTTCCAGCGGACGCTTGTAAGGTGGGACTATGTGGCAAACTCCCTGCAGGAACGTGCGGACCTGCGGAAGCCTGGTTAGACGCTTTTGAAAAAACACGGAAAGCGCCGAGACTTGACCTTAGAGAGAGCCGAGAGACCACCCTTGTCCAATCCAGATTGAAGGAAGGAAGAAAACTGGGTAAGGCAAACGGCCAGGGGGTAAACCCCCTCTCAGAGCACCAGGCTAAGAAGATCTTCCAAGTTCTGTGATAGATCTTGGCTGACGTTGGTTTCCTGGCCTGTCTCATAGTGGCCACACAGTCAGGTTGAGGGCCGCAGAATTCAGATGGAAAAATGGCCCTTGAGATAGCAAGTCTGGTCGGTCTGGGAGCGCCCACGGTTGCCCCACCGTGAGATGCCACAGATCGGGGTACCACGACCGCCTCGGCCAATCTGGAGCGACGAGAATGGCGCGGCGGCAGTCGGACCTGATCTTGCGCAACACTCTGGGCAGCATTGCCAGAGGAGGGAATACATAAGGCAGCTGAAACTGCGACCAATCCTGAACTAAGGCGTCCGCCGCCAGAGCTCTGTGGTCCTGAGACCGTGCCATGAATGCCGGGACCTTGTTGTTGTGCCGAGACGCCATGAGATCGACGTCCGGCGTTCCCCAGTGGCAACAGATCTCTTGAAACACGTCCGGGTGGAGAGACCATTCCCCCGCGTCCATGCCCTGGCGACTGAGGAAGTCTGCTTCCCAGTTTTCTACGCCCGGAATGTGAACCGCGGAGATGGTGGAGGCTGTGGCCTCCGCCCACAGCAGAATCCGCCGGACTATTTGGAAGGCTTGACGACTGCGAGTGCCGCCCTGGTGGTTGATGTACGCAACCGCCGTGGCGTTGTCCGACTGTATGCGGATCTGCCTGCCCTCGAGCCACCGATGGAATGCCTTGAGGGCTAGATACACTGCCCTTATCTCCAGAACATTGATCTGAAGGGAGGACTCTGTCAGAGTCCAGGTTCCCTGAGCCTTGTGGTGGAGAAAAACTGTTCCCCATCCTGACAGGCTCGCGTCCGTCGTGACCACAGCCCAGGATGGGGGCAGAAAGGATTTTCCTTTCGACAGAGAAGTGGGGAGAAGCCGCCACTGAAGTGAGGTCTTGGCTTCCAGAGACAGAGAGACGTTCCTGTCTAAGGACGTCGGCCTCTTGTCCCATTTGCTGAGAATGTCCCATTGGAGAGGACGCAGATGAAATTGCGCAAATGGAACTGCCTCCATTGCTGCCACCATCTTCCCCAGGAAGTGCATGAGGCGCCTCAAGGGGTGCGACTGGGCCCGAAGAAGGGATTGCACCCCTGTCTGCAGCGACCGCTGTTTGTCCAGCGGTAGCTTGACCATCGCTGAGAGAGTATGAACCTCCATCCCGAGGTACGTCAGTGACTGGGTCGGAGACAATTTTGACTTTGGAAAATTGATGATCCACCCGAAACCTCTGGAGAGTCTCCAGAGCAACGGTCAGACTGTGTTAACAAGCCACCCAAGAGGGTGCCTTGACTAGGAGATCGTCTTGGGTAAGGGATCACCGAGTGGCCCTGAGAGTGTAGGATCGCTACGACGGAAGCCATGACCTTGGTGAAGACCCGTGGGTCTGTCGCCAGGCCGAAAGGCAGTGCCACAAACTGAAGGTGTTCGTCCCCAATGGCGAAACGCAGGAAGCGTTGATGCTCTTGAGCGATCTGCCATGGAGATAGGCATCTGTGATGTCGATTGATGCTAGGAAGTCTCCTTGGGACATCGAAGCGATGACAGATCGGAGGGATTCTATGCGAAACCGCCTGGTTGTCACGTGTTTGTTGAGCAATTTGAGGTCCAAAACGGAACGGAATGAGCCGTCCTTTTTTGGCACCACGAACAGATTGGAGTTAAAACCGCGACCGCGTTCCTGAAGGGGAACGGGGATCACCACTCCCTCTGTTGTCAGAGTGTCCACCGCCTGAAAAGCGCAACGGTCCGTTCGGGGGGCGGAGATGTTCTGAAAAAAACGAGTCGGAGGACGAGAGCTGAACTCTATCCTGAAACCGTGAGACAGAATGTCTCTCACCCATCGGTCTTGGACATGTGGCCACCAGGCGTCGCAAAAGCGGGAGAGCCTGCCACCGACCGAGGATGCGGTTTGGGGCGGCCGAAAGTCATGAGGAGGCCGCCTTGGAGACGGTGCCTCCGGTGGTCTTTGGAGGACGTGACTTAGACCGCCGTGGAGAAGAGTTCCTCTGGCTCTTCTGTGGCCTGTTGGACGAGGAGGGCTGGGACGCTTGAGAAGCCAAGGACACAACCTGCGGGGCAGAGATACGTGCGACCGCATTAATCTCAGCCAGAGAAGCTGAGATAGCTTGGAGAGCCCTCACGGCTGCGAAGGCCGGAGCAAAAGATGCGCCTATGGCTTCATAGATGGATTTCATCATAAGCTTTATTTGCCTGTCAGTGGCATCCATGAGAGATGAACCATCTGCCACTAATACTACGGATCTAGCCGCCAGTCTGGAGTCTGGAGGATCCACCCTGTGACACTGAGCCCAACCCTTAACTACGTCAGGGGGGAAAAGGGTAACGTGTGTCATTAAGGCGCTTAGTAAAGCGCTTGTCCGGAAAGTTCTGTGCTTCTGGACAGCCTCTCTGAAGTTAGAGTGATCGAAAAAAACGCACTCCGTGTACATTTGGGAAACCTAAACTGGTGTTTCTCCCGCTGTGAAGCCGACTCCTCCATAGGAGAAGATGGGGAAGAGAGGTCTAGCACCTGGTTGACGGACGCTATAAGGTCATTTACTATGGCGTCCCCTTCAGGTGTATCCAGATTGAGCGCAACGTTAGGTTCAGAGCCCTGAGCTGCGACCTCCGCTTCATCCTTAATTACGACAGTGAAGTCGTGGACGGTTCCCAGCGAGCCCGGTTAGCCTGTGTGAGGCCGCGGTCCGTGTCGGAGTTCTCACCGTGGGATCTGGGTGTTACCCCAGGAGCCCCTTGTTGTACCGACCCAGAGGGGTCTGGGGGCGATGAACTCACAGCTCCCTGGCCCTGTGTTACCGGTCTGGACTGCAAAGCTTCCAGCTTAGCAGCCCCTCTGTTCATAGACTGGGCCATGGAATGACTCAGAGAGTTGCTCAGTCAAACGTGCAAACTCTGTCCCTGCCATCTGTGCAGTGGAAACCGGTGGTACCACCTGAGCCGAGGGTCCCACCCGTGCCAGAGGCTCCGGCTGAGTGAGTGCCCCAGGGGCCAAGCATTTGCAATGATAGGTGGAACCTGCCGGCAATATAGCCGCACAAGAGGTACAGGTTGCAAAGAAAGCCTGTGCCTTGGCACCCTTACTGTTTGCGGACGACCTGCTGATGTCACCTCTTAGTAATCAGCGAGGGTATATAGCCAAAAGCAAATAGTGCTGCCGAACAGTGAAATCATATACCATATAAATATATATATACACTTCGGCACCCAAGGGGGGCCAGCACCCGATTGGGAAACTGGTGCCCCACAGTGAGAGGGGAGGAGGATACCAAGTATGCTCCAGCCCTCACTGCCGACGTCCCGTCGGCTGTCCCGTCGTTACCCCTGACTGGCAGGCCCGGGAACTGGAGTATATGGTACTAGGCCGCAAGAGCCGGGGACTAAAGTTAAAAACGCGGCCGGCAAACAGGCGCGGTCGGCGCGGTAGTCCCGGTCTCACAAACCACACAGCAACCGCTGCGGCGTTTGTAACCCAGGTGCTGTATGCAGCGTCCCCCAAAGGGGACACAGAGTACCTTATGGATGCAGGGCTCTGTCCCTGATGATGTCCTGTCTCCTGTCCGTCAGAATCCCCCAGGGGCTGCGGATGGAGCCCGGTCAGGAACCCCCTCTCCCAGAGCTGCAGTGCTGCCGAACAGTGAGCACATTCTGAGATCTCCACCGGCAGAATCCTCCCATATAACAATGGCTGCCGGCGTTCCGAGGGGAGGAGGGAGCCGAGGGCGGAACCACAAAAGTGCGGGAATCTGCGCCCCATAGTGAACAGTGAGGGGGGAGGAGGACAGCGAAGTGTGCTCCAGCCCTCACCGTCGGCGTCATACCGACCGTCCCGCCCTTCCCCCTGACTGGCAGGCCCAGGGGCGGGAGTTTAATACACTAGGCCGCAAAAGCCGGGGACTAAAGTAAAAACCGCGGCCGGCAAACAGGCACGGTCGGCGCGGTAGTCCCGGTCAAAAAAAATCACACCGCAGTCGCTGCAGCGTCTGAGGCCAAGGTGCTTCATGCACCGTCCCAAAGGGGACACAGAGTACCTGTAGATGCAGGGCCATGTCCCTGACGATACTCAATCTCCTGTCCGGCAGATACCACCAGGGGCTGCGGAGGGAGCCCGGTCCCAGTGGCTGGATGACCGGTTAGGATCCCACTTCACCCAGAGCCCCTAAGGAATGGGGAAGGAAAACGGCATGTGGCTCCAGCCTGTGTACCCGCAATGGGTACCTCAACCTTAACAGCACCGCCGACTCAGTGGGGTGAGAAGGGAGCATGCCGGGGGCCCTGTTAGGGGCCCTCTTTTCTTCCATCCGATATAATCAGCAGCTGCTGCTGACTAAAATGTGGAGCATTGTGTGAGTGTCAGCCTCCTTCAACACAAAGCATAAAACTGATGGGCCCGTGATGCACGGGAGGGTGTATAGGCAGAGGGGAGGGGTTACACTTTTTAAAGTGTAATACTTTGTGTGGCCTCCGGAGGCAGTAGCTATACACCCAATTGTCTGGGTCTCACAATGGAGCAACAAAGAAACGAAGGGTTCATTCAGATGTTGGCGCATAATCAAATCGGATCTCGGACTGCAATGCACAGACAGGCGGCCCTCCTGACCAGAGCGCGATGGCCTTATAGAAATATAGGACAGAGATAAAATGATCAGTTCACCATGGACCAGCTGCTCCTAGAGGAATTAGGGTATGTGCCCACGTAGCAGATTTGGGTGCACATTTTCTGCACACAAAACTGCATGTTTTGGCAACAAAAACCGCAGCAGAAAAAAAACGTACATTTTTTATAGCATTTTTTCCATGAGTTTGTCCATGCGTTTTTCTATTTCTTTTTTTTTTTCAGTCATAGCAAATGCGGGGATTCAGGCGCTGTACCCTCTAGCGATTGAGAGGGTTGTTCAAGAGCTAAATCCCCGCAACAGCCGCTGGGTCTCCGGCTGATGTTACAACCGGGACCCAGCTCTCACTGCTAGGAGTGGTAATACGAACACAAGGACCTGATCGCTGCCATTGCAACCCAAAAAGCAGCCCAGCAAAGTCTATGAGAATCCTGACTTGCTGTGCACATGCTGCTTGCTTCTTCCTTGCAGCATGTAAATTCTTTATGCTTTTTTCCTGTGTGATCTAATCCACTGCAGTGCTTGATCACTGCAATGGATTATAATCTGTCAGTGCTGCACTGGTAGCATTGACACATCGCCTCACACATCATGCATCTGGCATGGTCTGTGAGGCTCTCCGTAGATCAGTAACCCAGGGTTGTCATGGTGACGACCCAGGATTGCCATGGCAGAGATTGGGTCCCTGTGATCGCATTACAGGGACCCGATTGCCAGGGAGAGGTAAGCGATCCCTCTCCCTGAATGCTGTGATCACATTGATGACAACATTCAGGGGGTTAAACTGCTGGGAGCAGCGCGAGCACCACTCTTGGGCAGGGAGAGCCAGGTCTCAAGTGTAACATCAGCTGGAGACCCAATGATGACCACTGGGGTACAGTGCAGAAACCCCCACAATCGTCATGACCTAAAAACAGAAAAGAAAACTCAGAAATACCAAAAAAAAAAAAAAAAAAAGAAAAAAAGAAAAAATAAACGTTCTGCTGCTCCTTTCCTGCCAAAACATGCAGTTTTCTGTGTGGAGAAAATCTGCTACATGTGCACATAACCTAAAGAGGACCAGCCACCAGGAGTTTGCTATATGAGGTAAAGGCAGTGCCATACTGGCACTAAGATGCTGAATCCAGGCATGCCTGTAATAGAAAAAGATCCGACGCTTGGTTGCTTAGGCTAGTTTCACACTACGTCTTTTTAACATCCGCTGAAAACGTTTTTTTAGCGGAAGTACGGATCCTGCTTTTACAGCAAATAACGTATGCAAACGCATATGTTATTTTGCAGGATCCTGCACTGGATGTTTAGGGGCGGGCAAAGGAGTCATGTGATCGGGAGTGAGGGGAACTAGACTGGGAGGAGGCTTCTGACAGCTGCAGACGCTGGTAACCAAGGTAAACATCGGCCTTGGATACCCGATATTTATCTTGGTTACGAGTGTCTGCAGCTGCTAGGAGCCGGGCTGCCTGCACGCGTAACCAACGTAAACATCGGGTAACTAAGAGAAGTGGTTACGCGATATTTACCTTGGTTACGAGTGTCCGCAGCTCTCAGGTGGGAGAGAGAGGAAGGGGGAAAGACAGAGATAGAGAGAGAGGGGGTGAGGGAGGGAGTAGAGAGATAGACAGATCACTCGAGACTGGTTCTGGGCATGCTCAGTACAAAAGCAGGATCCTGTCTATCAGCACACCTGCGTTCGCGTGCGTTATAGTCAGGATCCAGCAATTTGCAGTATTTGGACGGAGCTCAAAAACGCTACAAGTAGCGTTTTTGAAACATGTTAAAAAACTGCAAGTCACTGGATCCTCACTATAACGCAGGCAAACGCAGGTGAACGGACGTTAACGCGAGTCCATTGCAAATGCATTGAAATGAAAACGCATTTGCACTGGATCCGCTTGTCCGCTAAAATAACGTTAAGGACGGATGTTAAAAAGACGTAGTGTGAAACCAGCCTTAAATATCTGTAATGAACGTTGCAGAAATTCAGTGCACTTTGATGTGTGCAACATGGGCGGGCCTGTGTGGGTTGGGTCCTCGCATTTATTCCTCCTCCAACGTTCTCCGCCATACTCCCTTTTCTTTAAGTGAATACTGCACCGCCATTGCTTTTGTTGGTGGGGAATACTGCTGGTTGATCCTCTTTAAACTCCTTGTTAACTATAGAACAAGTTGTGCAAAAAGTATTGAAACAACGGAAAACACTGAACTGTTACAACAGTTGGACCTGTGCATTTAAAAATTTAGAGAAGGTCACATTAAGAGTCCATATGAACAGGTTATAGGTCATCTTGTGATTATTCTGGAATTTCACCAGAAAAGTGTGAAAATATATATATATATTATATGCATATACACTCATATATACATATACACACACTAACAGTGGGTGACATAAGTATTGAACATATTACTAATTGTTCTAATATATTTCTAAAAGGAGCTAATGACATGAATTTATCACCGGATATCGATAACAACCCATCAAATCCATATAGGAAAGGAAATCAAACCATAGATATCTATAAATTAAGTTATGTGTACAACTATTGAACACATGCAGTAAGAAGTGCAAAAAGCCATGGAAAGTCATGACATATCACAGGATCCAATTCAAACTGCTTGTTCTCACCCACAAAGCTCTCCACAATGCAGCACCCCCCCTACATCTCCACCCTCCTCTCTGTCTATCACCCCACCCGTTCTCTACGCTCTGCAAGCGACTTTCGACTAACATCCATACTAATTCGAACCTCCCACTCCCGGATCCAAGACTTCTTCCGAGCTGCACCAACCCTCTGGAACGTTCTACCCCAAGAAGGTAGGACAATTCCCAACTTACTCAGCTTCAGACGCACCCTAAAGACGCATCTTTTTAGGGCGGCCTATCACACTCCCTAATCAGATTCGATTCACATAGTCCCTCTACAACTTCTCACAACATAACTCTACATCAAACTCCATGGCACCCAAAGGCATCTCAAGGCTCTGGCCCACTGGTCCAGGAAACCATTATCTATCCCCCATTTCCGTGAGATGGCTGGATTGTCATTGTAAATAAACACTTGAACCTTGGCTCCTCCCCCCCCCCCATCTCATTGTAGATTGTAAGCTCTCACGAGCAAGGTTGTGTTTTTTCTTTTTTTTTTCTCTAAATATTGTATTTCTATAACTGTTAGTTGTTTGTATATGATCCTCCTGAATTGTAAAGCGCTGCGGAATATGTTGGCGCTATAGAAATAAAGATTATTATTATTATGACACCAGCTGAAATCTAATCAGTAATAAAGCAATCCTACCACTTAATGAAAAATAATATCAGTTGGTTCAACTGATGGCCTATAAAAAGGTTTCTCATTAACCAGGTACAGCACAAGTAACATCTCATGATGGGTAAAATTAGTGAGCTCTGTCAAGAACTTTGCAACCTTATTGTTGCAAAATACCGTATACTGATTGCATTGGCTGCAGAATTTCTAAACTAATGACTGCTCCAGCGAGCACTGTTGGGGCCATAGTGGGAAGAACATCATTTCACCATAAACCGGCCACAGTCAGGTGCTTCCAACAAGATTTCAGACAGAGGAGTGAAAATATAATTAGAAGAGTTGTCCAAAAGCTAAGGACCAGCTGGGGAGAGCTACAGAAAGATCTGAAAATCAGCAGGTTTCAACTATTCAAAGAAAACAATAAGTAATACATTCACCCTTCATGCTCACCATGCTTGACTCAATTGCCGAAAATAAAAAACAAAAAATACAAAGCATTTTCAAGTGCATCTAAGGTTTGCTCAACAACATTAAATGGGTGGTTCACTACTCAACATTACTGGTCACATCGCTGTAAAACTCATAGGGAAGGCTTTTCTCAAATACTTTGTGTAGTACATTCTGGCTCTGAATGGCGCTATTGGGGTCCGCTCATCCCCATTAAAGGGAACCAAACATCAGCATTTTCCTATATAAGGTGCAGCCAGTGCAGTACTGGCACTATCAGGCACAGTGTGTACATACCATCAGGGGGCAGCTCGGGTGTTTAGGCAGTGAAATCCAACTTTATAAAGTTTGAAAATTCATGCACTTTTTGATTGACGTGTGCGCCTCGCTGCTAATGTCCGGGCATGTTATGCACGTGTATCACTGCCCCCCCCCCGACTGTTCCTCCCTCTCACTGGCCGTATGTAAATTTCTAATCTTTAGTTACACGGCGTCAGAGTTAGCGCCTGCGCACAGCGCTAGTCTCCGGCGCAGTGTTTCTGATTCTGAAGCCCACAGCATTATGGTGCATGAGAGGGTGGCGCATGCGCCCTCGCTTCTTCAGATCTGTTGTGACCGCGGGAGCGCGCGCGGTCACAACAGGACTAGAAAACAGCTGATCTTACCGATTAACTGCAGCAGACGATATCGTAGCAGACGTCTGCTGCAGCTAATCAGGGTAAGATCAGCTGTTCTCCAGGCCTGTTGTGACCGCGCGCGCTCCCGCGGTCACAACAGATCTGAAGAAGCGAGGGCGCATGTGCCGCCCTCTCATGCACCATAATACTGTGGGCTTCAGAAACATGGCGCCGGAGATGAGCGCTATGCGCAGGCGCTAACTCTGACGCCGTGTAACTGAAGATTAGAAATTTACATACGGCCAGAGGGAGGGAGGGAACAGGCGGCGGGGGGGCGGGGATACATGTGCATAACCCGCCCGGACATTAGCAGCGAGGTGCACACATCAATCAAAAACTGGATGAATTTTCAAACTTTATAAAGTTGGATTTCACTGCCTAAACACCTGAGCTGCCCCCTGATGGTATGTACACAATGTGCCTGACAGTGCCAGTACTGCACTGGCTGCACCTTATATAGGAAAATGCTGATGTTTGGTTCCCTTTAAGTGACCCCCGGGCTTCGTTACCTCTGAGATCTGGTGTGTTGACCTGACATCACCGAGGCCGGCCCCAGTCGCACTGAGTGACTAGGCTGTGGGTGGAGTTTCACCGCTCGTCACATTGTGTTTGTGGTAAATTTAATTTGAAATGCATTATATATTTGTGAAAATCTAGGAATTTCAGGGAACATTTAGCAATTTTCAAAGTTTGGTTTAAGGGCATAACAATTTCAAAGAGTTGTATCACACAATAATTAAAAACCATCTCCCACAAGTCTACTTTACATCAGCACCATTTTCGAAACTTTTTTTTGTTTGAAAGTTAGAAAGGTTAAAAGATTAAATCAGAAATTTCTCTTTTTCCAACAAAATTTACAAAACCCAAATTTTTTATTTTTTTGGGAGCACATCACATTTGAAGTGATTTTGAGAGGGCTATGTGACAAACTATCCAAAAGTGACACCATTCTAAAAACTGTATCATGTAAACTGCTGAAAACCACATCCAAACAAGTTTATTAATGGGTATCAGTAGAACTTGCACAACAATACAGTGCAATTTCTCCTGAGTATGCCAATATCCCATATGTGGTGTAAAACTACTGTTTGGGTGCACAGCAAGGCTTGGAAGGAAAGTAACGCTATTTCACTACTGAAGCGCAAAATTGGCTGAAATAGTTAGGGGACGCCATGTCTTATTTGCAGAGCTTCTGATGTGCCTAAAAAGAGGAACCCCCGACCTCCCCAGGTAACCCTATTTTGGAAACTAGACCCCTCAAGGAATTTATCTAGATGTTATCTGCACCTTGAAACCACAGGTGCTTCACAGAATTTTATAACATTGAGCCATGAAATTGAAAAAATAAAAAAAAAAAATACATTTTTACCACAGAAGCGTTTCTTTAAAGTGAACCTGTCAGGTGCAATATGCACCCAGAACCACGAGCAGTTCTGGGTGCATATTGCTAATCCCTGCCTAACAGTCCCTGTATACACTAGCATAGATAAAGAGATCTTTAGAAAAAGTATTTCTAAAGATCCTTTATGATATGCTAATGAGCGAGGGGACTAGTCCCAAGGGCGTTGCTTCCCTTGCTAGTTGGCCCCATTGGTATGTTAGTACGCCCCTGTGGGTGTGCTAACATGCTAATGAATGCCCTGTGTCAGTGGATGATCTCACTTACCTCCACTGCCATCTCCACCCAACGCTGGATTTCGGCTCAGTGTGCATGATCACGGAGGTTCGGTCATGCGCACTATTTCAGTTTGAAGCCAGGATGCGTACAACCGGCTTTCTAGTGCGCATGGAGCAAACTCCGAGGTCATGCACACTGAGCCGAAATCCAGCGTCGGATGGCGATGGCCGTGGAGGGTTGAGTGAGATCATCCTCTGACGCTGCACATTCATTAGCATGATAGCACATCCAAAGCGGTGTACTAACATGCAAATGGTGCCGACTAGCAAGGGAAGCAACGCCCTTGGGACTAGTCCCCACGCTCATTAGCATAAGATAAAGATCTTTAGAAATACTTTTTCTAAGGATTCCTTTATGTATGCTACTAGATGCTGGGGCAGTTCGGCAGGGATTAGCAATATGCACTCACAACTGCTCATGATTCTGGGTGCATATTGGACCTGACAGGTTACCTTTAATCCTAATTTTTAAAATTTTCAAAAAATCGTAACAGGAGAAAGTTGACCATAAAATTTGTTGTGCAATTTCTAGTGAGTACGTGGATACCTAATATGTAGTGGAAAACTACTGTTTGGGCACATGGAAAGGAAGGAGCGGTACTTTAGCTAGAACAGATTATGGATGCTAGGTCTCATTTGAAGATCACTGTAAATGCCAAAACAGCAGAAATCCCCATGAAGTGAACCCATTCTGTAAACTATACCTCTCGAGGAATTCATCTAGGGGTGTAGTGAGCAATAGTGATGGGTGGCGCTGGAGTTTAAAAGTCCAGATCCACACGGTTTCATAAAAAGGTACCCAGGGGTTTGATCCAGATCCAGCATTCGAGAAATTAAAAAAAAAACAGAAAATAATAAAAATAATAATGAAGCAAGCGCTTCATACTTACGAAGGCTCTGGTGCAGCTGTACACTGCTCCTGTGGCCTTTTCTTCGCTTCCTGGGCCGCTCATCATTCCTCCTCCGTATGCACTGCTTTCCCCGCCCACTGGCTTTCCTGGGGTCTGCGATTTGTTACAGTTAGACGTGCCCCCCAGCCTGTGTGACAGGGTGTCTGACAGCAAGCAATCACAGGCGCTGTCTGCGGGTCAGTATCATGGCATAAAAATAATATTTGGAGTAGGGCCCCCCATATTATGATACCCAGCATAGATAAAAGCCAACAGATACAGGCTGCAGCCTCCAGCTGTGTGCTTATCTTGGCTGTGTATCAAAATAAGAGGAACAGCGTGCATTTGTTTTGGTTTCATTTTTTTATTATTTAATAAAATAATAAAAAATTAAAAAAATTCAACATGTGGTCCCCCAATTTTGATACCTAGCCATGATAAAGACCAACAGCTTGGGCTGGCATTCTCAGGCTGGGGAGACCCAAGCTTATTGGGCCGTCCCCAGCCTAAAAATAGCAGCCTGCAACCCCCCGGGATTGTTGCATCCATTAGATATGACAAGCCCGGCGCTTTACCCAACTCTTTCAGATTGCCCTGGTGCGGTGGCAATCGGGTAATGAGGGGTTAATAAAAGCCCACAGCTGCCGTAGATTAGTAATGGCAGGTGTCTATGAGACACCCCAATTACTAATCTGTAAGTGAAAGTAAATAAACAAACATCGAAAAAATCCTATATTTGAAAGAAAAGAAAAAAAAAAAAAAAAAAAACAACACCTTATTTATGCACCCAATCTACACATCCAGGCAAACAAAAACTTTTTTAATGTGGTTTTGATGCAGTTTTCCTTCTGCCAGAAGGTGTAAATTCGGTGAATGACTATGGTGTGAACATTTCAGCACGAAATCTGCATCTCTTGGCAAAAAAACGCAGTTTCCTGCCAGGAGATGCAGGTGAGTTAGCAGAGTTTAATGAGATCACCTGAGGTTAAATTACCTGCGGTCACAGGTGGAGGTCCATGGGACCTAGTGTGGACCTCGTGGCTGAGCAAGTCATTCGCTGCCTGCACTCACAGCGGGCAGTCATGCTCTACGGCTGCTCGCTGTGACTCAGACGTAGCAGAGCTGAATCGTCGCGGGACTTCATGTGGATGTTGGACATGAAGGGGTGTTTTAGGGGTTAATAAAGTGGTGAAAGACGGTGTTTGTTTGTATTTTATTCCAAATAAAGGATTTTGTCGGTGTCTGTGTTTATTTACCTTCATTTACAGATTAGTGATGTGGGGAGGTCTCAGACACCTCCCATTACCAATCTAAAACTTAGTGGCAGCTGTGGGCTGCCATTAACCCCCTCATTACCCCGATTGCCACCGCACCAGGGCAATCGGGAAGAGCCGGGGAAAGTGTTGGGCTTATCATATGTGATGGATGAGAATCCCGGGCGGCTGCAGTTTGCTATCTGTAGGCTTTTGGTGTGGGTTGGGGAGAGGGGGGGGGGACGATAACCATGGCCCTCCCCAGCCTGAAAATACCAGCCCCCAGTTGTTAGGCTTTATCTTGGCTGGGTATCAAAATTGGGGGGACCGCACGATTGTTTTTTTAAATTTATCTAAATAAATTAAATAAAAAAAAGCCGCATGTGGTTCCTCCTATTTTGATGCGCAGGCCTGGAGGCTGCAGCAGTGGGCTTTATCTGTGCTGGGTATCAGAATATGAGGGGACCGTGCAACAATTTTTGTATTTATTTATTTTACTGTAATATATAGACCCACATAGCCTCTGTGATTGGAAATAGTCAGCTGATATGCTGCCACTCAGGGTGGAGGTGCGTTTGACTGCAACCAATCACATGTGTCGGTGGGTGGGTGGGGAAAGCAGTGAATATTCAATGAAGGTTAATTATCGGCTCCGGAAATGAATGCATCACCTGGAAGCAGTGTAAAGCCATGACAGATGCTCTGTAAGTACAGCGAGCTTGCTCATATCCACCTATTCCTTTTACCAACATTTTTAAATCTCCAGATTCTGGTCCCCATAGACTTGTATGTGGACCAGATAAAATAAATAAATAATTATGATAACAGGGACTCCTGCTTCCAGTTATCTGCGAGCCCACCCATCACTAGTGAGCAACGTTTTACTTTTCAAAAAGGGTAACAAAAGAAAATGGGCCATAGACTCTGTTACACAATTTTTACCGAGTTCGCCAATACCCCATATGTGGTAGAAAACTATTTTTGAGCCACTGCTCAGAAGGGGAAAACCGACATATTGGAGTGCATATTGATTTGGAATGGTTTGGAGGGGTCATGTAACATTGGCAGTGCCACTCAGGTGACAGGAAAGCAGAACCCCCACTTTAGAGATTGCACTCCGCAAAGAATTCATCTAGGTGTGCAATGAGCATACTGACACCACAGGTGTCAAAAGGTTATACTATTGGGTGGTGAAGAAAAAAAATTTAAAATTTTACCACAAAAATGTTGCTTTAGCCCCAGAATGCAAATTTTCACAAGGGCAAAAGGTAAAATAAAAATAAAAATCCTGTAATGTACTACAATTTTTTTCCTGAACATGGCAATACCCCACATATGATTTTACAGTACAGTTTGGCCACACGGCAATGCTCAGAAGGAAAGGAGTGCCCCTTTGACTTCTAGAGCACAGGTTTTTGTAGAATAGCTTGCATACTTCATTTATGAGCCAGTGCTAAAAAAAAAAAAAAAAAAAAAGCAGAAACCCCCTCAAGTGACCACATTTTGGAAATTAGTAGTGATGGGTGAGCACTAAAATGCTAGTTACTCGATTTGAGCAATTTCTAATGCTTTGGTGTGTGTCTCGAGTATTTAACATAAAAGGAGTCAATGGGAAATTCAAGCATTTTTCTAACAAACCTGCTGGGAGAATCTAGTTGAGCCTGGAGGACAAATGGATGGAAACACCACTGAAATGGAATGGGAACAGTATAGGGAAGATGTGAGGACACATCTCTGACTCCCAGTATTATGCCACCTGCCATCTTCCAAAACGTTTGCCACCATGTCAGAATACTCCACACATCAGGACAAACGCTGGGAGAGTCTAATGACACGGTCCCAGATATTTTATAGTGTTGCCCTGTCTCTGTTAGTCCTGCTGTGTGTCACCCTACTCTACTTCTTCGTTGTCCAAAGACCTATGACCTCTGCCACTAGCGTCGCCAGATGGGAATCTTTTGACCTATTCTTCAACTATGGCCTTCAGGCATTGCAGCATTTTAGCAGCCCTCTCAACCACACTAAGGAGAAACTTTGGCATTGCCCAAAATGGGTATAATGCAAAGGTCACTGGAAAGGCAGATGGACAAACTCTGCCATGTGTGACAGACTCCAAACAGGCAAGACTTCCCTGTCCCCATTCTTTCACAAGTAGCCTAGCCAAATCTGGATAGCTTTTCAGAAAGCGCTGAACCAGCAAGTTGATCACGTGGGCCAGACATGGTATGCATGTCAGCTTCCCAAGCTTCACAGCTGCCACCAGATTATGGCCATTATCACACACCATTCTTGGTTTGAGGCTCAGCGGAGAAAGCCACAGATCTGTCTGGTCCGCTAGACCATTCAACAACTCTGCAGAGGTCACCTAAACCTAGGATTTTCAGCAGGCTGGGATTCAAGCATGGCGCCAGAGTACCAAAATACTCGATTGAGTATCGACTACCTCGAGCACCCAGATGCTTTATCGAGTACTGAGCAGTGCCGAACTCTGGTAACGTATCCACAGATGTACTGATTATTTTATCTCTGGAAAATACCCATGGAGTCAAATGCAGCAAATGTTTAAGAATTAAAAATGGCAAATAAACTCTTGAAGTGTCTAGTACATTGCACCCTGCTTGTGCTTCTGGAGAGACACAGCCCGTACATTAAGCGGGCTTTCCTCACTACAATAAATGCCAAACGTGGACGTTAACTGTGGTTTAGGCACACTGTACAGCTCAGAAGGTGGAAGGGGGCCATTTGGCTTTCAAAGTGCAGATTTTGCTGGATTTCTTTTTGGAGGGGGAGCCATAGTGCTTTTTTCAGAGCTTTGGGCTGCCAGTAACATGGAAACCCCCTATACTACAGTTTACAGATGACGAACCTGGAAGAGGACTTTTTATGTGGGTTGAGTTGAATGCTATTGGAAGTAATTTGGGTACAGAGCATTTTGGATGAGTTCACATTTATCCTGTGCTCTATGTTGAGCTCTTACATCAGGGTTTCCATGTACATCTCCAATATACGAGATTCAGGTGAAATCCGCAATGGAACCATTCACTATAAATGGGGCAGCAGAGTTACTCTGGACTCAGTTTGGCCTCTGTTCAGCAGTGTGGGTCTTTTCAAAAGGCGCACAAAATGGTTGTTGATCACTATTTTGTGCACACCTAAAAAAACATGAGTATAAAGATGGATACTGCCGGACCAAAGGCAAGATGGTAGTTCAACATGCTTCCCTCTGTCTCTCCTTACAGTGAATTTTCTGTTGAGTACGGTAATTTTGTCTGAATTAAGTTATTCAGAGATTTACAAGTAATCCCTTATGTATGCGCGCAACAGAGGGCAAGATAAATGTGAGCCACGCCTTACTGTGATCTTTGAGAGGCAGAATAAACAAAAATCAACAATTTTTGACGAATTGGCCATGTTTATGTTTACGCTATTCCCCTTGCAGTATATGTGATAGGGTGGCTTCATTCCTCAGGTCAGTACGATTACAGCGCTACCAGATTCATTAAGGTTTTTTTAGGCTTGGCTACTATTACACTAAAAACACTTTTTATTATAAAATAAAAAAGGTTTTTGGCATCATTGAATTTTGAAGGCTATAGTATTTTTAATTTTTTTGCTTACAGTCATGTGAGGGCTTGTTTTTTTGCGGGAAGAGTTGGGAGTTTTTATTGGTACTATTTTGGGCCACAATATTTTTTGATCGCTTTCTATTCTGCGTCTTGTGCCACAATGCTGCCATCAGGATTATTCTTGCCCCATCCTCCCAGATTTTTCTCAAAACTGCTGGGATCACATTATGGAGGAAAGGCATAAGCCAGGATGAAGTCCCAGGCAATCTTGAAAGCATCTACAACATAAGGCCTCTGCCTAGGATTTAAGGAACCAAACCCTTCTACCTTCCTGTTTTGACTGTTTGCAAAAAGGTCTATACTTGGAAAGCCCCATAGATCCATCATCTGTTGAAAAGTCCCTCTGATTTAGAACCCACTCCCCCTTTCTCATAACTGTGAATTAGGAAATCGGCCCTTGCATTCACCTTCCCCTTTATGTGCAGTGCCGTCAATGATAGGTGCTCCTCTGCCAACTCGAAAATTTGCTACTGCCTTTAGAGACCTCAATTTTGTTACCCCCTGATGGTTGACGTATGCGACTGAAGTCTGGTTGTCTGAGAGGATACAGACATGCGGATTCTGGACAATTGAAAGAAAAGTCTTCACCGCATATTTCAAGCCCAGACGTTTTTAGGTTGTAGGAATCCTTCCTCTCTTGCATTGACCAAGTCCCTTTGGCTATGCCATCCCTCAGTCACTTGGACTTGCATCCGTGGTTAAAATTTCTGCAGCCTGAATTACCCAAGGAACCCCCATTTGGTAGGTTCTGCACACTTAAACACCATGCGAAGGCCTCTGGTTAAAAAAAAAACAAACAAAACACATCTGTGACTCGGAATAAAAGAGGAGACGTAAAAAGGACTGGATTTTCAAAGGGACTAATCTGAATATTTTTAGGATATAGCTGCCAACCTAAATCCTCCAGGGCGGCCCTGACCCTTGCCAGCTGAAAGCTACATTGTTCCGTCAAGCTGCCCACTAACCAGACATTTGTCAAGGTTTGGTATTACTAGTGCATCTTATTCTTGAAGATTTGCTGTCACTTCTGCTATCACCTAGGTAAAAAAAACTCCAGGCCATTGACAAACCAAAGGGTAGCGCACTGAACATGCCTGACCTGGTTGTTTATGTGTAAGGCCACTCTCAGATATTTCTGATGTATTATATGGATAGGGAGATGGTTATATAATGTGTCCTTCACATCCAACACGCTCATGTAACAGCCCTGAAAAAGGAGTTTTATAGCTGAGCTTATTGACACCATCCTCAAAGTTCGATAAACTAGGAATCTGTTCGGCTTCTTTAAATTGACGATGGTCCTAAAGGAGCCGTTTGGCTTCCTCATCAAGAAAAGAGGGGTGGGGGAGTGGACAGAATCCCTTCCCTACTTCTGCTGGAACTTGTGTGAGTACCTACTTTCGCATGAGGTCGAGGACTTTTAGCGCCTGCTGTTCCAACAGTCTTCTGAGGGGAGTTAAAACAACTGTGGAGGAACCGACAGAAATTCCATTTTTAGACCAGATTTTACAATATCCAGAATCCAGGCAGGGAAGAAGAGGGAGAACCTTGCTCCTACCTGGGAAACAGCGTCACTGGAATAACATTTTTCCTTGAGGAGGGACCACCAAACATGAACCCTCTGCTCTTGATTTTGTCATCCCACTTCGCTTGATCTCTGAAAGGTCTTCTTCGGCTGTATCTTCTCTTCCGTAAGGATCTCCTATATCCCGGGATGGACAGATTAGGGAAGCCTTTTTTCCGATCAACTGCTTTGTTCACTATGTCAAATAGAACAGGGCCGAACAGGTACTCACAGTCACACGGAATAGGCCACGATTAGCTTTGGATTGAACGTCCCCCAGCCAACACTTGAGCAACAGCACCGTATGGGCTCTATTGGACAAGTCCGCTGAACTGGCAGCCAACTTAAACAGAATCCACTGAGACGTCGAACAAAAAATCTGCTCCTCCACGCAGAAGAGGGAGAGAGACCAGTATTTTATCACATAGCACATTTGTTTTCATTCTGGTCTTCCAATTGGTCTATCCAGATCTTCATAGACCTAGCCGTGGAGGATGCAGAGGAGGCCAGCTTCAAGGCAAGTCCGAGAATTCCCAGGTATAGATAAGGTATCCTTCAGCCTTCCTATCCAATGGATTCTTCAAGAGTCCCAGATCCTCAAAGGCCAGTGAACATTTAATAGAAGACTCTGCAACAGCCACATCTGCCTTTGGGACCTTGTTCCAGAAAGCAGTCTCCACCTCCTCAAAGGGGCATCTTCTTTATGATGAAGAGGGCAATGAATCTCCTCTCTCCTGCTTACTCCACTTTATTTTTAATTAAGGGCTTGAATTTTATCATTAACAGAGAATGGCTGACATTTCTTCTGCACCCCCACCTGAACATAATGTCCTGCACTGATCTTGTTGTCTTCACCTCAGTGATGTCCATGGTGGCTCTTAGGCTATGCGTGCACACAGCATTTTTTTTTTTTACGTTGCGTTTTTGGCCGCAAAAAACGCACCGCCGCAAAAACGCACCAGAAAAAAACGCATGCATTTTACCGCGTTTCGGTGCGTTTTTTATCACTGCACTTTGCTGCGTTTTTCCAATGCATTGCATGTGTTAAAAACGCAGTAAAACGCAGGAAAGAATTGACATGTCCACTTTTTTTTTTTTTAGTTAAAAAACGCAGCTAAAAAAAAGAAAAAGAAAAAAAAAAAGTGCGGACAGCAAAAATGAAAAGTCAGACTTTGCTGGGGAAGCAAAGTCATGCAGTTTTGAGCCCAAAAATACACCCGAAAAACGCTGTGAAAAACGCCTAGTACACACATAGCCTTACAGCTTTGTTCAGAGCATATGGTTTTTCAATAGGGAAGCAAAACTTGCTTCCTGCACTGCCATCAGCGGATGAAGGAGGAAACAGATTCATATTCACTCCCGGATTTATCAAGCTGACTAGAATCAGAGGACCATATCCTGAACCTAGTTTTCTCGCTCTTCTCCCTTTTTTGATGTACTAAGGACTTAAAAGGGAACCAATCATGAGGATTTTCTACATAAAAGTAAAAGCCAGTGCTATACTGGTGATAGGATGCTGACTCTAAGGCGGGCTTTGCACATTGCGACATCGCAAGCCGATGCTGCGATGTCGCACGCGATAGTCCCCGCCCCCGTCGCAGGTACGATATCGTATGATAGCTGGCGTAGCGAAAATTATCGCTACGCCAGCTTCACATGCACTCACCTGCCCTGCGACAGTGGCTCTGGCCGGCGACCCGCCTCCTTCCTAAGGGGGCGGGTCGTGCGGCGTCATAGTGACGTCACACGCCAGGCGGCAAATAGCGGCGGAGGGGCGGAGATGAGCAGGATGTAAACATCCCGCCCACCTCCTTCCTTCCGCATATCCTACGGAAGCCGCGGTGACGCCGGTAGATGTTCCTCGCTCCTGCGACTTCACACACAGCAATGTGTGCTGCCGCAGGAGCGAGGAACAACATCGGGCTGTCGCGTCAGCGTAATCATGGATTACGCCGACGCTGCACCGATGATACGATTACGACGATTTTGCGCTCGTTAATCGTATCATCTAGGCTTTACACACTACGATGTCGCATGCGATGCCGGATGTGCGTCACTTTCAATTTGACCCCACCGACATCGCACCTGCGATGTCGTAGTGTGCAAAGCCCACCTAAGCATACCTTTTGTTCAGAGACTGCTTTATTTCAGAAATATGTGCAAGTAAAGTTCCAGCAATGCACTGCTATGTGATTGACAGGTAAAACAAGAAAGCAATATGTGGGTCGATTCTTGCCATCTATTCCCACCCGTCTGGCCTTCCTCTCCCTGTCAGAGACGTTAATTCTGGTGTAGACAGAAAAACGGGTGGGGATAGATAGCAAGACCCGACCCAGATATTCCCTTCCTGATGCACCTGTCAATCAAATAACAGTGCCTTGCTGGAGATTTACTTGCACTCCTAGTGAGAGCACAGCACTGGCTTTACTTTATATATGAAAATCCTGCTGGCTGGGGAGTTTCTCTTCAGCTGTAATGACTGATCTCAAGTCCATTGCAAAGCTCGGGGATTAGGCTAGTTTAACACTTGCGTTGGACGGGATCCGTAGCATTGCGTTGTGTGACGGATGCAACGGATGCGTTGCATATAGTGGCACAATGCATGCTACAGATCGTACAAAATAACGCAATCCGTTGTTTTTTTCCTTGACTTTACACATCTGAGCATGCGCAGTTGTGTAAAGTCAGCTGCGTTAACGGAATCCGTCAAATGACGCATTCTAACGGAATTCGCCACCATAGGCGTCCATTATAAAAACAATGGACGGCTAACGGATTCCTGCAGGTTGCCTTTTTTTTGACACTCCGCCAAGCGCAGAAAAACGTTACATGCTGCGTTCCATCCGCCCGACGCAGCGTCAAAATAACGACGCTGCGTCGTCCAGTGGATGCAACGTAGACACTTGCGTTACAGTGCGTCGTCCATACAAGTCTATGGAGAATAGCGCAGTGCATTAACGGACTGCGCTATGCTCCATAGTGACGGAATGCGCTGAACGCAAGTGTGAAACTAGCCTTACTCGCAAGTGGTCTGCTCGACACATGCTACGGAGACTTTTCTGCCATGAGCCAGGTAAATTACATCTGCAGAGTGTGCATGCCTTGTTCTTAAAGGTAACCTGTCAGAATCCATATGCCCTCTAAGCTAGCAGCAGGGACATGTATGGGCCAAAAATCCCTGTCTAATAATATCGTGTAAAAGTAATGTTTAAAAAAAAAAGGCTTTATAAATGTTTTTCCTATGCCAATTAGGGCTATGACTAGTTGCAATTGTGTTGTTTCGCCCAGACTAGCCTGCCCTCTTTGCATGCTATCACTCCTGTAGGTGTGAGAACAGGATTTCCATGAGTAGACATCACCGCCAGCTCATGGATATCTCCATGCATGCGTACATCTCATTCCCACAGTGTCACTTGGCCTCTGTAGGCGCGTTTACTACCAGTCTTCAGTAGCGCATGGTTGGAAGAGCAAAAGACACCCAGCAACAGAGGCCAAGCGACACTGCGCGAATGAGACGCGCACATGTGCGAGATTTCCATGAGCTGGCGGAGACGTCGGCTCACAGAAATCTAGCCATCACGCCCATAGGGGTGTGAGAACATGGAAGGAGGGCAGACTAGTCTGGATGAAACAACACACTTGCGACTAGTCACAGCCCTAATTAGCATACGGAAAATACGTAACTTATAAATCCTTTTTATAACCATTGCTTTTACACTATTATTAGACAGGGATGGTTAAGTAGGGATTTCTGGCCCACACATGTCCCTGCTGCTAGGTTAGGGGGCATATGGGACCTGACATGTTACCTTTAAGTTTAGAAGAACATTTTCTAGGCCTTCCCTAATGATGAATAACAAACAAATAAAAGCGGGTGTACTTCCCTGCTGAACTTTCCCGAACATCACTCACCATCAGAAGCTGTAATAAGGGTACCGGATCTGGAGACAGGACCGAATCACCCGAGTGACACTGCCTAGAGGTCGTGGATACATCACGATCCACTTTGCTTCTCTGGCTGGTTTAATTGTCTTATTACTGGTGTCATTACTGGTGCGCCTGCCACGTCTGTCCAGATGTGGCAGCGGACCGTGCTGCAGCAGTTTCTGCTGCTGCTGTTCCTCCATAGCCCTGCTAGAAGGATAGCTGGAGCATATACCCACTCTCAGGCAGTCAGACCTCATTTTTTAAATAAGGGACCAGCCAACAGATGCTCCTTCTGGCTCCTTCTTCTCCACCGGATTCCCTGGAAGTTAACTTTCCGGGTCAGAAGTCCTGTTCCTAGGACTGTGATTGCTGTCACACTCGCCATCGGGACACACCTTCACTCATGCCCTGTGCATGCGCAGACCCGGTCGGTGATGCCAGCACACTCGTCAACAGGGCACACTTCCAGACCAAGTGCCTCACTCATGCGCAGACCCTCAACAGCGCACACCTTCCCAGCACATCACGCGTATGCAGTTCCAGTCAACATGATAGCACCAAGATGCCGCTGACACCTTCCCACTAGTCCTCATAGCCTCCTAAATGCTGCGATCGCTATTGATTGGAGCTCAGCTACCACTTGAGCCGCTCCCAGCGCCGGTCACAATGCAAAATAGGACATACCGGTACATCCAATGTTGGCAAGGGGTTAAAAAAAAAAAAAAAAAAAAAAAAAAAAAAAAATCACAATAAAAAACATGTATAATCTAATGTTCAAACCCCCTCATCTTCCGCTCATAAAGGCCAAGTTTACCTACTTATCATCCTAACAAACTAGTGTACAAATTAATTGCATAGCTTTCATCTTGAAATGCAAAAAACTGCAACATATCACCAACATATCAAGATTTAAATTTCATTGATGAATAAGTTAGACAGCAAAGTACATGACATTGCCCAGAACGAAAGAGACTTTGTGTCAAATGAGTAACCTCATAGCCATATTTAAAAACATTTTTTTGCTTCTTAAATAAAAAAAAAACTAAAAACACCTTCAACAGTGATTAAAAATGTGTTTATTGTAGTGTTTAATGCCTTCATCCAGCAATCTGTCCTAGGGCCATTTCACACATCCGGCTGTTCGCTGGATTGCCGGATTCGACGCAATCCAGTACAGTGTGATACAGTATAATGGCAGCGCAGCAACTTCCGGGTCACATGCTCCAGTCACATGACAGCACGTGACCGGCGCTTGCTGCGCTGCCATTGTGCTGTATCACACTGTACTGGAGTGCACCGGATCCGGTGGAAAGCCGCATGTGTGAAACAGCCCTCAGTGCTTTTGAAATATGTCAAGATGGACCATTCATTTAAATACACCTTCCCAATTGCTTGTTTTCCATCCCTTTTCTGTCGCTTTGAAGCCAGAGCTGTCAATCACAGAAGAGGAGAGGGAGGAGATTGAGGGAAAATGCACATGAATGATTGGCCGCACCATGAGACACTCTAAGCGCCTGGATTTGGATTGAACAGTCATTCTGTGCTGACTTTAAAGCAACGAAAGACCCCTCCTGGTCATGCAAACTGAGCTGGCCGACAATAGTTGCACATTACTTCTTGAACGGTGTGGCTGTGAATCCGGCACTATACAGAGTTAGCACAAGTTGACTTCGTGCGAATGGATTTACAGGACCGGTCTTATCAGCCACGGCAGTAATCTGTGGCCACTAGCTGGGAGTATTGAGAATCGCCTGTTCCCTGAAGGGATACATAGTTCTTATTTTGATTAAAAGGCTTAGTATGTTGTCGATCTGTGGCATGACACACGTGGGGTTGCGATGGACTCAGTTGGTCCTGTGAATCCATTCACACCATCTCCAATAAGTTGTTTGTGTCTTAAGGCCCAGTCACACACAACAACTTGCCAGCGAACCCGACAATGATACGACCTGATAAAGATCGCTGGTAAGTCGCTGGTGAGATGTCACGCAGTAATGATCAGCGACCTGTATAACGATCTTGGCGGGCATTGGAACCCTGTTAGGAGGTCGCTGGTAGGTGTCAAACACAGCGATGCGTCCGTCCTGCACAGCAGGACATCGCCTCTGAAGAAAATGGCCTGGACCATTCGGCAACGACTAGAGATCTCACAGCAGGGGCCTGATCGCTGGTAGGTGTCACACAACAAGATCGCTGCTGCGTCACAGCAACGATCCCATTAGCGATCTCATTGTGTGTGACGGTGCTTTTACAATAGGCGTAAGGGACAATCTGTAAAATATAGCACTGCAGATTTGCACAATCTTTTTGCTGATGGTCACCTGCAGCTTCCCCCACTGGCCCTTACTTCATCTTTGCTTTAAACTACTGCACACTATGTGAAGTGTCTCAAATATTGCACCTAACCCCTTAGATTTTAGTTGTAGTAACATACCTCGCTCCTGAAAGGGATTATTTGTTGGCACAATTTCCCCCCTCAGAAACCTATGGGGGATGCATTAATATTTTTATAAACAAGTTACATATGGGGAAAAAACACTGTTTTATGATAAAAGGCACAGCTTATTTTACAGCAGTTCAAAACTCAACACATGAAAAACAGCACCAAAATTATGGTGAATTAAGCAAAAAAAAAAGGTTTAGGCTACGTGCACACAGTGCGTTTTTTTGTTTATAGCTTTTTTTATGGGGGTTTTTAGTGGCGTTGTCACAAAACTGCATGTCTATCCTTGTGCCAGCAAAGTTAATGAGAATGCTGACGTTTTCTGCACGTGTGGCTTTTTTTCCCTTGCAGATTTACAAAAATCTGCATGTCAATTGTGTTTTTGCAGCGTTTTTCCACCCAGAATGCATAGAAAAACACATGCAAAAAACAAGTCAAAAAAACACATTTTTTTCTGCCAAGAGATGCAGAGATTTCTGCAACCAAATACTCCGCGTGCGCACAGAGCCTTAATCTGCAGCTATAAATAACAGTGTTAAATGTAACCTGGGATTTCCTGGTGTCCACATCATAAGCGAGAACCTCATCAACACAAATTCATGCCCCACTCCATAGACCTTGTTGTTCTCGCCGGCCTCTCCAGGTGACAGCAGCTCCAAGCCATCTGTCTGCTCTCTAAACCCTACTCACATAAACAGCAGCCATAGCTAGGTAAACATGGCGACATCTGTAACATCTCTAGTGAAGCAGCAGTGGTTTAGCACTTCTCAAATGTCAAAAACAATCAAAAGGTTGCCTCTATTACATTGGAGGCCCAATCAAGGCCATAGTCACATTTCTGTGTTTCACGTGCGAGTTCTAGCCATGATTTTACAGATCGAATATACAGTACGTATACCATTACCAGCAAAGCGGGCAGAGCTAGGGCATGACAGGGGTGTAATGACCGCCGAATGTCGGAGTTCCCTATGCCACAAATCGTACTCAAACAAGAACTGGAGTAATGTCATGGCAAGGCGGATGCCTCCTCGCCTGTTTCATTATGCTTCTTAATGAATCAGGAACCTGGCACTCCTTCCCATCCCTTCATGAAGACCAGCGGAAGATGGCCAGTCTTACTAAACCGGGGCTTGTGTGTAAGTGCATAGTACCAGGCCGTCTGCTATGCATCCTTTAACACTAGAAGTTCCAGAAATTTCAAGCTGCATAGGGTCCAATGGTAGAAATGTTAAATGACCCCTCTCTGGGACTTCTAGAGTTAAGTGTACTGCAATGAATTAGAACTGAGGGTAACTGAATACATAGTCACTGTAAACAATGCTTCTGTTTCTTGTCACTTCCCACTAACCTCCCCAATCCATACACCTAGTAATGAACCGGTCATCGTTACCTCCATCCATCTCACCTCCTCCTCAGATCTGTTCCCAAACATGAAATCCTTTGTCCACGCACGATCGCTGTGTCTGCAACAAACCTTCATACATCCATGACCTTTTCATCACTAACACTTTCCTTTCTCTGGATCAGATACCTGGCTCGCACACTGACACTGCCTCTCCAGTTGCACTTTCTTATGGGGGTTTCCATCTTTCCAAAGACTTTGCCTCTTTCTTCAACAAGATTGACAACATCAGATAAAGTGTTGGCCTATAATCCCCACAGCCCCTCCTCATGTCTACTCAGCCATCTTCCTCCAAAATTAGCTTCTTGCCATTACAGAAGGTAAACTTTCCTCTACTCTCCAGATCATGTCACCAACTGTGACCTTTTCACCTTGACCCAGTCCCAGTCCAACACATCCCCCAACGTCACCAGTTTTCATCCCAAACCTAGCCCATCTCTTCAACCTATCACTAACAACTGGTGTCTTCCAGTCATGATTTAAACATGCCTCGATCACACCCATCCTCAACAAAACATCCCTTGACCCATTCTCTGTGTCGAGCTATCGCCCCATACCATTTCTCCTGTACGCTGCAAAACTACTGGAACAGCATGTTCATCTTGAACTTACCTCCCACCTCTCCTCCCTCTTTTACTGGTTACAATCTGGCTTCCGACCTCATCATTCCACTGAAACTGCCCAAACTAAAGTCACCAATGACCTACTAACCGCCAAAGACGAGGGACACTACTCTCACCTATACATGTCCTCTGCCTTCAACACAGTGGATCATTCCCTCCTTTTACAAATTCTCGCATCTCTTGGTATCATAGACCTGGCCCCATCTTGGATCACTTCATACCCAACAGATCGGACATTCAGTGTCTCTGCTACTCACACACCACTTCCTAATCTCGTCTCCTATCTGTTAGTGTCCCCCCAAGGTTCAATTCAGGGACCACTGCTGTTCTTCAGCTACACCTTCGGCCCGGGACAGCTCATAGAGGTCCATTGCTTTCAGTACCATCTCTATGCAGATGACAAACAAATCTAGCTCTCTAGACCAGATATAACCTCCTTAGGCCGGTTTCACACATCCGGCATTTTGCCGCTTTGCCGAATCTGTCACACTCCAGTACAGTGCAATACAGGCATCGCAGCAAGCTCCGGTCACATGCTGTGGCCGGAGCTTGCAGCGATGCCATTGTACTGTATTGCACTGTACTGGATTGTGATGGATCCGGCAAAGTGGTGAAATGCCGGATGTGTGAAACCAGCCTTACTAACCACAATCCCACAATGTTTGTCTGCCATTTCATCCTCTTTCTCTGCTCAATTTATAAAACGTAACATGGACAAAAAAAAATTATCTCCCCTCTCCCCCCCACCCATCTCTTTCAATCTCCACCAACAGACCTATCCATCAATGTCAATGGCTGCTCACCCTTGACTCCTCTCTCCTTCAAACCACAAATACAAGCCCTTTCCACCTTGTGCCAACTCTAGCTCGCTAAATTTCCTGGATCTGTACATTGCTTAACCATCATCTCCTGCCTTGTCTACTGCAACCTACTGCTGTGTGGCCTCCCTTCTAACACTCTTGCACCCCTCCAATTCATCCTAAACTCTGCTGCCTGACTAATCAACCTATCCATCCCCCCTCTATTACTCGGACTCCAGTTCAAAACCCTTATCACAGTATACAGAGCCATCTGCAAACTGTCTCCTCCACACATCTGTGACCTAGTCCCCGGTACTTACCTGCACACAACCTCCGATCCTCACAATATCTCCTTCTCTCCTCCGCTCATCTCCTCTTTCCACAATCGGACACAAGATTTCTCCAGTGCATCCTCCATACCCTGGAACTCTCTACCCCAACATATCAGATTGTTGCCTACAGTGGAAACCTTCAAAAGCAACCTGAAGACCTACTTTGTGTTCTTTACTAGTTCTAGCACCACCCTCAAATGAAGCATCATCAGGGAAAGGTGCTAGAAGTAATTTAGACACCAGCGCCGCCCCTGATGACACTTCTTTTGAGGGTAGTGCTAGAGTCTGTGGGGCAGCACTGGTGTCCTTCACTACATCTAGGATCTTCTGCAGTCAACGACATTCACACAAGCAATGGAAGTGGCCACAGAGATGAATGACATGCCGATGCTCCACTAACTCCGGCAACAGTGTAGTGTCCATCATTCATCATCCAGGATTCAAAATATCCTCAGGAAGGTGGTGATGCAAGAAACGAGTATCTGCAGAGCTGCCACTGGTGACATCTTGTCCAGGATGGGTGATGGACGCTGTGGGGAGTGACTGCAGCCTCAGCCTCCTGTGACATCATGTTTGACACTGCTCTCAATTGAAACATCACAGAAAGTGCAGTAAAAAAAAAAACAAAACCCTAAACCTTTAGAGATTAGATTTGGAAGAAGTGTAGGAAATTGTATAATAGAGATGGTTACAAAAGTAGTTAGGGGGTACAGATAGTTAAAAAAAACAAAAACAACCTTTAGGTGTCGGACCACCCCTTTAGGTAAGTGGGAGCAGGATCTGCTCTGTGTGTCTGATATCACTCCTCCACTCCACTTGAGTGTTTGTAAAAGGATAAGGGAGAATTAAGTTTAGGGTCACAGTACAGAGACATTTTCTTGGTTACTGCATAGTGATACTGAGATGTGGACAGGGTCACGGAGGACGGATGTCAGCACCTATTCTAGCTTTTCTGCTGACTAAAGGAAAAGATGAAATGGTACCGCTCTCAACAGTGCAATAAAATCAGATGGTGAATAAACGGAATTCCTCTTTTTTGGGGGGGTGGGGAAGGGGAATGTTATTTACAGTGATCAATTCTCATGATTCTCCAGGTCAGGAAGATTACAGAGATACTAAACTTGTATTGATTATTATTATTTAAATGTTGAAAGGCATAGAAAAAAAAAAAAATCAGAAGTTAAAAAAAAAAAAACAAAAAAAAAAAAAGCCTGTATTTTTCGTTTTATAAGACGCACTGGATTATAAGATGCACCCCAAATTTAAAGGTTAAAAAAAATAAATAAAATGAGGTCCATCTTATAATCTGGTGTTGTCTTACCAGAGGGGGGCGCCAGCGATGGTGGAGTGTGGTCACAGCAGGCAGCGGCGGCGGGGCAGTGGTGTCAGCGGCGGGTCAGTGACAGCAGCAGGTCAGTGGTGGAAGAGGCAGGTCAGTGACAGCAGCAGTAAGTCCGTGACAGCGGCAGGTCAGTGGCGGCAGTAGGTCAGTGGTGGAAGAGGCGAATCAGTAACAGCAGCAGTGGCGGGATAGTGGTGGCAGAGGTGAGTCAGTGACAGCGGCAGGTCAGTGGTGGAGCAGGCCGGTGCGGGGAGCATTCCAGTCTGTCCGCAGTCCCGGTTCAAATGATGGTGCCCGAAGCAACGCGTGCGCAGATGGAGCTCTCATCCAAGAGCTCCATCTGTGCACGTGCTGACTCCCAGTGCCATCATTTGAAACCGGGACCGCGGACAGACAGACACTCGCTGCACAGCCACCGCAGTCCGCACAGCGACCCACCCGACCGCACAGCGTGACAGCCAGCAGGCCGTCCACCCGTACAGAGAGGCAGCCCACATACAGCAACACACACCAGGCCACCCCCACGCATCTGGCCGCCGCACACAGAACTGCACAAACAGCCCCCCCCCAGTAAGCTTTATTTGGATTTTAAAAGACACACCCCTCATTTTCCTCCCAAATTTTTGTGAAGAAAAGTGCATCTTATAATCCGAAAAATAAGGTAAGTGACGGTTTGTGGCAACATTTTCAGAGACTCATAAGTTTTTATTTTTATACTGGAGATATGATGGGGCTTGGTTTGTTTGCAGGGTGTTAATTTTACATTATGACGGACAGACATTTTGGAGTGCAGTTATACCAAATTATTAAGTTTTTTAGTGGGTTAGAAGGGAAAAGTGACAGGAGGAAATTTTATCTCACTATAAGGCTACAAAAAGATTGTGCCTGACTTCCAGGTCCGGACGTTTTAAACATGGATCACTCACAATATAGAAACACATAAAAAGTGCTAGATGTTAAATAGGGGATGAACACCCACATGCATGTGAAGTAGAAAAAAAAATGAGAAAAAAAAAAAAAATAGTATTCAAAATATGCCAGGGGAGCCTAAATAGGTAGAGCTCTACATGAATCACCTAGATAAAGACTAAATTACTTACGGTAATGGGATTTTCCAGAGTCCACGACAGCACCCACGAGAGAGGGATCCGCCCCCTTCAGGACAGGAAACCTACAGATAAAAAGGGAGCGGTCCCCCTCCCTCATCAGTTGGTTACAGAGAAAATGGAAAGGAACCGCCAAAAATTAGTATCAATACAAGACAAAAAGTAGAACCATCAAACCCAAAGGGTGAAGAAACAAAAAGGGTAGGGGTGTAAAGGGTGCTGTCGTGGACTCTGGAAAATCCCATTACCGTAAGTAATTTAGTCTTTTCCTTTCGCCACGACAGCACCCACGAGAGACTTAGAGAGATAACACGCTTAGGGAGGGACCACCCTCTGAAGAACCGATCTCCCAAACGAAAGGTCAGCTGAGGAAGAAAGGTCCAACCGGTAGTGCTTGTAAAAGGTAGAAGGAGAAGACCAGGTCGCAGCCTTACAAATACTGTCAATGGAGACATTCGCCATGGCAGCCCAAGATGAAGCAATCGCCCTGGTAGAGTGAGCCTGTACAGGAGACGGAAGGGGCTCCTGCTTCGAGTCATATGCAACAGAAATAGCATCCCGCATCCATCGGGCCAAGGATTGTTTTGTCACCTGATGACCACGTCTGGAACCCTGAAAGGCAATAAACAAAGCCCTATCCTGTCTCCAAGGGGCTGTCCTAGAAATATATGTGAGAATAACGTCCTTGACGTCTAGCGTATGAAACCTGCATTCCTCCGGTGTGGAAGGGTCAGGAAAGAAGGAAGGAAGAATGATTTCCGCATTACGGTGAAACTGTGAGGCTACTTTCGGCAAATAGGCCGGGTCAGTTCTAAGAACAATATGATCTGGGAAGACCCCAAGGAAAGGAGGATCTACGGAAAGAGCCTGAAGATCACTAACACACCGAGCCGAAGTGAGTGCAACTAAGAGGCAAGTTTTAAAAGAGAGCAATTTGTCAGAAGCCGATGTGAGTGGTTCAAAGGGTGGACGGGTAAGGGAATCCAGAACCAGAGTGAGATCCCAGGGTGGTGTACATGGGAGACGAATTGGCTGACCCCGGTCACAGGCCTTGATGAAACGCATGACCCATTTATCCCCCGCTATATTAGAATTATAAAGGGCGCCTAGAGCTGACACATGACCTTTAAGGGTACTGACTGACAGACCCAGATCTCGCCCAGACTGGAGAAATTCCAGAATAGAAGAAATCGGGACCACCGAAGGTGCGGCATCAGGGAAGGAGACAAGGAACCGGTGCCATACCCGACCATACTGACGGGTAGTTACCGGTTTCCGACTCTGCAGCAAGGTATCCACCAGGCGACCGGAAAACCCCCGTGAGTCTAGTAACGCCCTTTCAAATTCCATGCCGTCAAGTGGAGTCCCTTGACGCGTGGATGCCGGAAAGGACCCTGTGATAGGAGATCCGGTCGGGATGGGAGAACCCAGGGGTCTGTCACTGACATCTGTCTCAGGAGGGAGAACCAGGGACGTCTGGGCCAGAAGGGAGCTATAAGGATAATGCGAGCCTGATCTTCCCTGATTTTCCGAATGACTGTTGGTAGAAGAATTATGGGAGGAAAGGCATAAGCAAGACTGTACCGCCAGGGAACCTGAAGGGCATCTAACACTGTCGGCTGATCTGCCCTGCTCAGGGATCCAAACAGTTTCAACTGCCTGTTGGCTCTGGTAGCAAACAAATCTATAACCGGGAGGCCCCAGTACTGTATGATTTGAGCAAACACTTCCTGATGTAAGACCCATTCTCCCTGATAGAGAGTGTGCCGGCTGAGAAAATCCGCCCTGACATTGTCCACCCCTTGGATGTGCACTGCAGAGAGGGATAACAGATGAGTCTCGGCAAGTTCCAACAGTTGAACCGCCGTGGACATGAGGGAAGACGATCTCGTTCCCCCTTGGTGGTTGATGTATGCCACCACCGTCCGATTGTCCGTACAAAGTCGTACATGGGTTCCCCTGAGGAGGTGAAGAAACGACATCAGTGCCTGAGAGACCGCCATGAGTTCTTTCCAGTTGGAGGACTCGGTTGATTCTTGCTGGGACCAAAGACCTTGGGTCATGGAATCCCCCAGGTGAGCCCCCCACCCCCAGGGACTGGCGTCCGTCGTGAGGACATTGGTGGGGTGAACATGCCATTCTTTCCCCTTGGTTAAGTTCTCCTCCTGAAGCCACCAAGTCAGGGATGCACGTGTAGCGTCTGTCAATCTCAGAGGACGATCGAGTGACCCTGGATGGGATCGTGCCGCTGCCAGAACCTCCCACTGAAGCTGCCTGGAGTGAAGTTGGGCCCATTGGACAGCGGGGATACAGGAGGTCAGGGACCCCAACAGGGACATTGCAGAACGGAGAGATAGAGAACTGTGAGTCTGTGTGTCGTACAATCCTCTGGATTTTTGCTATTTTGTCCACAGGGAGAAAACAACGCTGTTGCCGAGAATCCAGAAGCATGCCTAGGAAAGACTGAAAAGTTGAGGGCGTGAGTCTAGATTTTTGGAGATTCAAAAGCCACCCCAGACGACCCAGAGTTGACATAGTATTATGGAGACGGAGAGAACACTGTGCCGCCGTGCTACCCACAACCAGTAGGTCATCTAGATAGGGAATCACGAAGGTCTGTTGCTCGCGAAGGTGAGCGGTGACTTCTGCCATTATTTTAGTGAAAATCCGAGGGGCGAGTGAAACACCGAAGGGCATGGCCGTGAACTGGAAATGGTGAACAGAGTTGTGCATAAAGAGTGCTACCCGGAAGTATTGCTGATAAAGTGCGTGAACCGGGACGTGGTAATATGCATCTTTTAGATCAAGGACCGCCATGTAGCAATTGGGATAGAGCAACTTTATGGTGGTCAGGAGTGATTCCATTTTAAACCGTCGGTATGTTAGAAAGAGATTCAGTTTTCTTAAATTAATGATGGTCCGAAACGACCCATCAGGCTTTGGAACTAAGAAAAGAGGGGAGTAAAACCCCCGTCCCCTCTCACTTAACGGGACAGGCGTAAGAACCCTTTTTTCCACCAGAGTGAGAACTTCCGTCACCAGTGCATTATGTTGAGTCTCCGACTTCCTAGTGGGCGTAAGACAATACCATTGTGGAGGTAGAGAAGTGAATTCTAGCCGGAGACCGTGAGAAATCAAATCTAGTATAAAGGACCTGGAAGTGATGGTATTCCAAAGGGTTGCAAAAAACCTTAGTCTGCCTCCCACCGGAACCCCCCCATCATTGTTTAGGGAACTTCCTACGAGAGGAAGGGTTTCCAAACAGGGTCCCCTTGGACCCAGAGGCGGGGTTGTCCGATCTATCCCTGCGATCAGGTCGTGTGGGCTGGAAACGACGTTTGCGATATGGGAGCCTAGAAGGAGGAGCAAATGCATTAGGGAACCCCTTTTTACTATCACCTGCCTTGGTGAGTATGTCATCCAGTTGTGGACCAAAAAGGAACTCACCCTCACATGGAAGTGCACATAGTCTCGATTTTGAGGATGTGTCCCCTTTCCATGATTTCAACCAGAGTGCCCTCCGGGCTGCATTAGAAGACCCTGCCGCTCGGGCCGCTAGGCGGACAGAGTCAGCAGAAGCATCTGCCAGGTAATTAGCTGCGTCTCTGAGTAAGGGTAGCGAGGAAACAATCTTATCCCTGGAGGTACCTGACTTAAGCTGCTTGTCTAGGGTATCAAGCCAGACTGAAAGTGACCTGGCTGTACATGTTGCAGAAATGGCCGGTTTCAGTGCCCCCGCAGAGGCTTCCCAGGTTTTACGCAGGAAGGCATCCGCCTTACGGTCTAGAGGGTCTCGTAGAAATCCCATATCCTCGAAAGGCAAGGCTGATTTTTTAGAGGATTTTGCTACTGCCACATCTACCTTTGGTACCTTACACCATTGGGATAAGTCTGCATCATCAAAGGGATATCTCCGTTTTGAAGAAGACGGGAGAAAACCACGATGATCCTGTTTCTGCCACTCCTTGCGAACAAGGGTTTTTAGGGCCTCATTCACAGGAAAGGATTTCCTTTTCTTCTGAGTGAGACCAGCAAACAGGGAATGATCAGCAGTCTTGGTGATTTTTTCTTCTGCAATCCCCATAGTTGACCGAACGGCCTTTACTAAGGTGTCCATCCCATCCAATGAGAAACATGCCTTTCCAGCCTCGTCAGAAGAGGATGAGGTAGAGGCCGAAGAAGCATCACTCTGGCTGTCAGCTGAGTCAGATGGGGGGGAAATCACACTGACGGTGAGACTTCTTAGATTTCTTGGAGCCGTGCAGGGACTGAAGAGAAGCCTGTATTTCAGTACGTATCAGTTCCCTGAGATCCGGAGGGGGGTTGGTAGAAGCTGAAGCCTCCCCCCGAATAGCTTGGATACAGGACCTACAAAGCTTCTGTATATAGTCCTTGGGGAGGGGACAGGCACACAGTGGGCACTCCTTATTATTAGTTTTAGCGGTGCTTTTCTTAGGGCCCTGGAACAGAACCGGAAGGGAACATCAGTATAGGGTAACATTCACGAAGGTCACTCACCCATACCAGTAAAGGAACGGATACCGGCTTTGGAGGCGGGGACGAACGATTTGTCCGGTCCTTGGAGGATGCAGAGTCCTCGGTCCTCTTACGACCCGTGGAACTCCTGGTGTCACTTGAGTCCTTACGTCCAGCATCCCTGGACGGAGAGGTGTCCCGGGCAGGGGAGTCGCGGGGACTTCCCATCTCTGTAGAAGCGGTCTGTTTCTGCCTGTAGTTCTGTAACGCTGAGGCAACGAGTGCTGACGCAGCAAGTCCCGGACACGCCGTCCCCCCTCGCGCGTACACGTTACTGCACGCACGTGGTGCAGGGGAAGCGCCAGACTCGCCGCACACAGCAACTCACCGGCCCGTTGATTACTTCAGACACGTCATCAGGAGGAGTCCACGAGTCTCCCAGCCATCCGTTCTCCCGGAAGTGTCCTTTCACTTCCGGGTCCCTGCAGGAAGTCGCGCGTGAGCTGCGTGGCAGTACCGGACACGCCCCCCCCGGCACATGCTCCACAATCCCGAAGGAACTGGAATCATGCAGCACAGGGAGAGCACCGTTCCACAAACAGCCTACTCACCGGCGCGATCCTGCAGGCGCCATTTCCCCGGAGGATCAGGCCAAGCCGAGGGAAAGAGGACGGGATGCACCGGAGGATGGAGTCCACAAGGGGAGCTCCACCGACCGTGCTTCTGGAATCCTGAGCTCCGCCGTTCCCTTAGACACCGCACGGACTCCTAGACCCAGGTATGGTAGGTTCCGATCCTTCCAGGACAGGAAACCAACTGATGAGGGAGGGGGACCGCTCCCTTTTTATCTGTAGGTTTCCTGTCCTGAAGGGGGCGGATCCCTCTCTCGTGGGTGCTGTCGTGGCGAAAGGAAAATGTATAATACACCTATAGATCAAGCGCAGCAGCGGTAAAAATTACAAGAGGTGATTCCTCAATCATATAAGCCAGGCAGCTTACCCATGGGTGATTAGATCTCACCCTCTGTCCTCCAAATGTGTGTAAAAAGACCCTTCAACGCGCGTTTCGCATGAATAGAGGTCAATAGAGGTCCTCAGGCAAGGTTCAACCTACTATTTTTTCTCGTTTTTTCTCCTTCACATGCATGTGGGTGTTCATCCCCTAGTTAAAATCTAGCACTTTTTATGTGTTTCTATATAGTGAGTTATTTTTAAAACTTTTGTGATTAAAAAAAATCCTTTTGCATTCAGCCCTTAATGCTCCTGTCGTCTCCTTGTTCACGCCCCCTAGGAGAGTATAATAAAGGGGATTTTTACATTATACAGAGCGGTCAGGGCTCTTATATACAGTATTCTAGAAGGACTCACTGAAGGTGGCCACATCTCATAAGGGACAAACCTGGTGAACAGGTTCAATTTAAAGTGATTATCCATTTTTAGAAACGTTGCTCCAAATGATTTCACTAATGTAAAATACAGGCAGATCATATTAATCTTGTCTCATGGCAGTTCCGTTGCTCTGGTGTCTGGATCACATCACTGCTGCAGACAATCTGACTGTAGACAGCATGAGCCACCGATTTGCTGCATCAGTGACGTGAGTTATCGAAGTGACATGACCACTACAGCCAAAGGAGGAGGAGTACTTGCCATTTTACAATACTGGAATCATTTGGGGTCTACTTTTCCAAAACTGAATAACCCCTAATAATGCAAATGTTCTATATGTGACAAAGGTCACTCAGTAAGCAAAGCTTTACTAGCCTAAATATGTCCAGTCTGAAGCCAATTGCACAGATGCATAATGTATGTACATAGCCTTACTTGGTCTTGATATCTCTCCCATAACAACAATAAGACTCGATATGAAAAAAAATAAAAAATGACCTATATATGAGTAGTAGCGCAGCAGGAAGCACTAACCACAGAGGAGGAACAGGATAACTATGCAAAAGCAAACATTAATAGGGTCAGTATTTAGGCTGCAACTAAGGGAGTAATGATATACACATTTACATTTTTCATGAAAGCCATTTGCAAAATTACTTCAATAAAAAAAAATAAAAAAGTGCCAATACCTTAAACCATTGATGGCCTGCTAGCAATTGGTCTTCGGCGTTTTCTACCCCTTTAGTAATAAAGCCCCCCACCCCGGAGCAACCGCACTTAGTGGCTCTTGTTATAAAGCACTTGGTCCAACCATATTATTGTCACTTAAAGGGATTGTGATCGTTTCACCCCCCATATGTACCATCATGCTCATTTCATATTAGAGGTCACATGCCCTAGATCTGCTGGCATCAGACCACTGCCTCAGCCATGGTCCTGCGGGCATGCAGCAGCTCTGTCCATGCACAGTGCCAGGTTAGACATGAAAGGGGCCATAAAGTGGTAGCATTGCATCAAACATCCACCAAAGACCCCAAAACAATCCCAGGGTCACTTCAGAGCCTGGGACGTGTGCTGACAGGAGCCTACAGTCATTGCACTGTGATAAAGAGGTGCCACAAGGCTACAGATAACACTGCTGCCCAGAAGCCTCAGTGCCATGCCACATCACTCATCACAGGGTGCCTATAGTTATTTGTGTGAGTACACATTTCATGATCCGGATACAGGGCACCAGGAATGGCTGCTATGGCCAACACTGCCAATGTCTGCTCAAACACCTTTCAGGTCAATGTGTGCCGATCTGGCCAGCAGCAGCACAGTGCCAGAGCCCATAGGTCAGAGCAGCCTGAGTCTGCCCCCGGGGAGGACCTCCCGCAGCCGTGCCACCCTCCGGGGTCTGCCAGCCTCACCTGCAGCTCGACCGCTCAATTTCACGAACCGAACCAGCGGTTCCCCTCCACCGGCTTCAGCCGCCATGACGAAACGTGCACCACTAAACCTCCCCCACCCGGAAACACAGGCCGGGCACGAAGTGGCCGCTTAACAGCTGCACACGGGGGAAGGGTCTTCACTGCAGCACCCACTCCTGTGACAACATTCCTGTACCTGCGTGTAGCGTACACCTCCACTGTGGGGACAAGGCCAGCTGTATAATACAGGAGGGAGAGGGGTCAGTGATGGCAGCCATAGAATATGCCCAGTCTGTCCTCTGCCAAGCCTGACACAGGGAAAGGTAGCCACACTGGACAATTATAGATGGTGCCCTCATATCAAGGATGTTCTCATTGATGTAACGTCAGAACCACTTCTCAGGCTAGGTTCACATTTCCGTCAATTTGTATCAGTTACAATCCGCAGTTAGGGTAAACAACGGAATCCGTTTGGCGGATTCCGTTTTTCCCATATACTTATATGAGCAGCGGATTGTGACTGATGACACTGCGTTGCATCCGCCGCCCGACTGATCAGTCGTGAAACGACTGACCGTCGGGTGTCAGGAACGCAGCAGGTAGCGTTTTTTGAGCAGCAGAATCCTTTTGATCACCCAGCGGCCGGCTAATGAGAGCGATCACCTGATCACCCGGCGGCCGGCTATTGTGAACGATCAGCTGATCAGCCGGCTTCTGTGAGCGATCAGCTGATCACCCGGCGGCCGGCTAATGAGAACGATCAGCTGATCACCCGGTGGCCGGCTAATGAGAGCGATCACCTGATCACCCAGCGGCCGGCTATTGTGAACGATCAGCTGATCACCCGGCGGCCAGCTGATCGTTCTCTCTCTCACGTTTTACAACGGAGTCCGACAATGAATTCTTATTCTTGTCATCCGTTGTACAACGCATCAGTCACAAGCATCAAGCATGTGACTGATGAAAAACAACGGAAATGTGAAACTAGCCTTACATGTACTATTTAGTTTCGGACACTGTGCTACGGCTGTACACGTCACGCCAGTGGTCTGTGTATAAAGAGAGAGGCATATCCGCGGTCATTATTATAATGCTTCTACCAGCGTCTTCCACAGCACTTTACAGGCATCATCACTGTCCCCATTGGGGCTCACAATCTAAGGTCCCTATCTGTATGCCTTTGGAGTGTGGAGGAAACCAGAGAACCTCTAGGAATCCCACACAAACATGGGGAGAACATACAAACTCCTTGCTGCAGATGTTGTCTTTGGTGGGATTTCAATCCACAACCCCAGTGCTCAGTTTGTTGTATCTTTTTATTTCACAACCAGAGCGTTATCAGCAATATACAGTATGTTCCCTGTGTACCAGGGCTGTGGAGTCGGTAAGCCAAACCTTTGACTCCGACTCCGACTCCTCAAATTCTCTTGCACCGACTCCGACTCCGGCTCCGACTCCGACTCCGACTCCGACTCCTACATATATTGCTTATAGTTAGGTGAAAAATTTATTGTAGTACATGAATATGTGTATGTGAACATCAGACATTTAATAATTTTTATGATACAATAATCAAGATATTTGGATAGAACATAAAATATATTTATTGGAATACAACTTTAGAACACAAAAAACTGTAATAAATTGTAAATATGTAATACACTATGTAATATACAGTAGATTACATATATATCTTGTGTGTGTGTATATACACTGTATATATATATATTATATATATTACATATTTACAATTTATTAGTTTTTTTGTGTTCTAAAGTTGTATTCCAATAAATATTTTATGTTCTATCCAAATATCTTGATTATTGTATCATAAAAACAATTAAATGTCTGATGTTCACATTGTACTACAATAAATTTTTCACTTAAATATAAGCATTATACTAAATGTTGTTATTTAGTAAAATATTCAGCACATTCTGCATTGCACTCCTGTCCCCAATTTATTATATATTTTAGGAGTCGGAGTCGGTGCATTTTATACCGACTCCGACTCCGACTCCACCAAAATGAGCTCCGACTCCGACTCCGACTCCACGACTCCGACTCCGACTCCACAGCCCTGCTGTGTACAGTAAAATACTATGTGCTATGTGCGCACTCTGCATCTTTGTGTTGATCACAAATATGGAACCTGTAGTCACAGAAACGCAGCCTGGGGCTCAAAAACACATCCAAAAAACGCATTCGTTTTTTATGTGAAACGTGTACCTGGAAGGGCTCTAAAACGCTGGCAAAAGCGCAGAAAGTATTGACATGCTGCATCTTTGTGGTCACCAAAGCTGCAATGTGCACACAGACGGGGGAGGACGTGACCCGGCCACGGCAGTAAGTCGGCATCTCTGCAGATATACCAGCACTACAGGAACGCAGCTAAAATTTGGTAGAAGGTCCCCTGGTCAGGTGAGACCACAGTAAAATGTTTTGGACTAAATGCAAAACCCTATATGTGGTAGAGAACTAACATGGCAGAACACCCTGAAAACACCCTCTCCACCATGAAACATGATGTGGGGATAGTTTTCATCAGGAGGGACACGAAAGCTGGTCAGAGTTGATAAAAATATGGATGAAGCTTATAGAAAAATTCTTGTAGAGGCTGCAAAAGATTTGAGATTGGGGCGTAGATTCATCTTCCAGCAGAAAAATGACCCTAATCTTAGTTTTTTCAATGGAATAGTTTAGATCAAAGCATATTTATGTATTTGAATAGCCCAGTCACAATCCAGGCCTAAATCCCATTGAGGTTATGCCAAGTAGTCTACAGACAATTGTTAGCGCTTGACCCCAATAACCATTAAGTCTGCAGCTAGGTTTGTAGGCAAAAAAAAAACCCTTTAATTTTCCTGGAATCAGAAATTAATTTTAACTGAGATTTTTTAAAAATAAAAAAATCCCCAATAAACCAGCGCTGATAAGAGGTTTTTGTTTTTTTGTTAATATTTTAGACTTTTTATTGCTGTCCTTGTTTTAGACACAAATTTATTCAAAACAATTCACACAATAGAACAAGGAAAAAAAGAGAGAGAATACACCACATATGGTAGAAATAAAAATAAAAATAAAGAATAAGTAATTGATAGTGCAGCAAACAGATACCAGGTGTCTGGTTGCAGTACCCCGGCCGGTAGTAGAGCAATTATTAAATCTAGTATAGTATATTAAGTGATGCTTCAAGGCATAGGATATTTAATGCCAATTGAAACTATCACTGCAACATGATTTTTCAGATACCTGGAGAGTTTTTTTCAATCCATAAGCTTTTAATAGAGTCTTAAAATATAAGCAGCAATTTCAGCGTTCCAAGTGCCTTTAAATGAATTTGAAGAAACTGCACTTCAGGATTGTAGTGAGGATGAGGTAGAGCCCCAGCTCATCAAGTGTTCCAATAGGAGTTCACCTGCAGTCAAGTTCAGGCATCAAGCTTCCACATACTGGGTGACTGCACGATATTTTCTCCTCCTAGAGATATAAAGTCGTTTCCATGCAGGAGTCTCCTATTTGCGCTCCTACGATCAAATTCAGACATCAACCTCCATATACTGGATGACTGTATGGTACTTTCTCCTCCTGGAGATATAGAGTAGTTTCCGTGCAAGGGACTCCTATTTGCGCTCCTAGATTAAAGAGAGCAGAGCCACAAAGCACTATTCCGTGCTAGTTCACAGGGCGGTAGTTGAATCAAGCACGCAGCTTCTCCTGCTCCTTCAGTGACAGCCCGGGCATTCGCCACATACAGGGCTGGGATATTCACAAGGGGGAGAGAGGCTGCTAGATTATCGGCACCTCGCAGGGTGAGCTGAGCAAAGGTCCAATCCGACGTGCGTTTTGGGGGCGTTACCGGTCCCCTTCCTCTTATCAGCGCTGGTTTATTGGGGATTTTTTATTTTTAAAAAAAATCTCAGTTAAAATTCATTTCTAAATCCCATTGAGAATCTGTGACAACTCTTGAAGACTGCTATTCACAGATGCTGTCAATCCAACCTTACTGAGCTACAGCTATTTTGCAAAGAATGAGCAAAAGTTTTAACTTGTAAATTCAAAGGTAGTAAAGACATACTCAAAAAGACTTGCAGCCGTAATTGCAATGAAAAATATTTAGAAAACCATATATCATCTTGTTTACACTTCGCAAATACTTGCTACTTAGTGTTGGCATATCGCATAAAATCCAAATAAAATACAATTAAGTTTGTGGGTGCAACGTTAAAAAATGTAGAAAAGTTCACAGGGTATGAGTACTTTTTCAAGGCACTGCATGAGAGCCTCATAGATTCAGTGATTTCCAGTACAAACACTGGAGAGATCCAGCCAGTCACAGTTCTGGTTACATGGTTCAAAGATGACTGGAGTGGTGCAGAAAGAAGCAGAAGATGATGACTGGTAAGTATTTTACTACACATAGGCAACACACATTAGCGAGGACTACCTAGGGTGAAATAAACAAATATGCCAGAGTGGTGCTTTAATCTGCAGTATGGTGTACACAGGTTCCGACAAGAGCAATGCCTCTGTCTGTGGGGGACCGACAACAGACTCCGCTTGAGGCCTAAGACACACATCCATGCCGCCGGTATGTGTTTGGCAGTTTTTTCACGTACTGGCGGCACGGAGACACGTGGACCTATGTTTTCATTACTGTTTGGACACACGTATTTTGGATCGGAACGTGTGTCCGTTCCGTACTTACGTGCGTCCGTGATTTTCTCACGCTGACATGTCCACGTATTCTCCGGCAGCACGGGTGTCACACGGTTCGCACCCGTACCACACGGATGTAGTGTGGATGCGGTCCCCTGTGACACACGCCGGAGAACACGTGTCATTAATTTAAAAATAAAAAAAAAATACATAAATAGCCGAGCAAAAGTATATCAAAATGTGGTAACGATTAAAATGTAACCTTTAATAATAATAAAGGTCTAAAAGAAGGACCACACAACATAAACATAAACGGTTGTAAAACCAACCCAAAAAGAGCAGATATTAAGCTCCAGTTATTGTCAATACAGGACAAAACTCCACAAGAGGACCACAACAGAAGGGATTATCCTCCACCGTGGTAATAATTATGACAACACTAGACAGGTTGTCAGACACAATTGTTCAGCAAGGTCAGGTAAATATAACTTACTACTATCTTAATAATGGAAAAGAGGGTTATCCAATATATAGAGGGGGGGGGCAAAAAATAGCCACACACTACCCCTCAATTGGTAACAGTCTGACCTTAGATACTCCAAGCCCTCCCGACGCGTTTCATAATTAGGCTTACTCCTCAGGGGATTATGGTCATGAGGGAGCTATAAAAAATGAGCAAAAAGTGGTCAGAAAAATCACTGAACTTCTAACAGAAATCTAGCACTTATTGTAACGGCACACATGTCTTTACCTTTAGTAAAATGGATCTCCAGTCTGATGTGTCTGGGCCTGGCATAAAGCACTGAGCTTTCAGAGAGCCGCCCTTAAATGTCATATGATTAGTGAGGGTGGCCAAATCCAGCCCAATGGGGTGAAAGAACGTACGCCCCCAACTGGGCGGAAACCCCATAACATGTGAGAGGGGTAACATCCCCCTCAAAGGTGTTAACCTACCGCCCGTCAGAACGTCAGTGCGGTGAGTACATTACCGCCCACCACAATGACGTTCAGTCACGTGTCAGCAACCACTTCCGGTCCCGCGATAGCTAGGCACAATACTATGTGCAAACGCCGACCGGATGTGCGGACCACGTGTAGTAGGCCACGTGACAAACCAGGAGAACACGCGACCATAACAATGTGACGTCAGGCGTCCACTGACAGCTAGTGACGCGGTCCCATGGAGTACCACGTGACTCGCAGCATTCTACGTGACAAACCCACATTTACATCCCGCGTCTCATTACATACATTAACGCGGGTACAATGCGCTACGAAGTGGGGGTGTGTGCGAGGGGGTTTAACCCTGTACTGATTTTCATGCAGTGAGTGTACTAAATCAAAAAAACACATACTCACCTCCACCAGCCCTGCAGATTCTTCCGCTGCAAAATGTTCCTGCTGGCCGCCGCTCGTTATCAGCGTGGAAAGGAGGTGGGCGTGCTGTCACGGGCGCTAATCTCCGCCCCTCCGCTCGGCAGGAAGCAGCGTCAGCGGGGAGTGGGCGGGGCTGGAGCCGAAAATCAGAACCCTGGACAGCAGCGCGGACCACGTGAGTATGCAAATTACCAGTTCTCCGTGTGCTATCGCGGATAGCACACGGAGAACACACGTGGACCGCACGTACCCGAGACACGTACTTACCACACGCAGGGAAAACGTGTGTCGCGGCACGTGCGTGTTTTTACCAAATGTGTGTTGGAGGCCTGATGCAGTGAGGGCCAATGAGTTATTCATAGCCTCAGGTACAGGTAGACAAGCGGATAACACCACGGGGGTTATCCACGTCCACCATGACAGTGTGGGCAGCCCGCTAAGGTGGACAGACAGATTCAGCCAAATATCGCTAAATGCCACCTTTTGGACAGCTCGGAGTGAGATACACAGAGGCCTGGGACTGTAAGCCAGCATTTCCTTTCATTAGGAAAGGTGAGGGAGAGATTAGATGCTATTAAAGGGCAAGAAGGACAGCTACAGCCACGGAGCTCTCACTCCATGCGCCCAGGAAGCGTCATAGCCAGGTTTTTTTGTAAACAGTCAAAGAGATGGGTGGGATGGCTGTGCACATATCTCCACCCTAAGGTACCAGCAGGTAAAATGAGGGCCACTGGATCCATTATGTGTTCTGTGTATGGAGGTAGCAGACTGCCATAGCTGTGCTCTTACAAAAGAGTGAACCCAAATTCTGAGTGGGCACACCCCGCAGATATACAGACTATTTGTATGCCATTTTATTTTCTCTGTGTCACGAAGGCTGTTTTGTTTTGCTTTGTTTGAGCTGATTTATGAAGTTACAATAAACCAGCAGAAAATTTAAACAGACAGTGTCCTGTGTCTACCTCGATCTGCAGCTGAGTGATCTGATCTATGGCACTTCCATTATACTCAGTACACGAGTTGCGCCCGTCGAGTAGCTAACTGCTCATTACAAGTGTTAGGGTGAACTTTTAATCAGAGATCACTAGTTGCCTACTGCCTAGCCTAATTGGTGTGGATCGAGTGCATGCTTGAAAAATAAGATCAGACACAGTCGGATAGTCATCTTTCCTCGACAAAAGTCAGCCCATGCTCTGCCTGATTTATTCAAGGGCATGCCTTTATATAACCTAGGAAATGGGCATGGTCAGCCCTACAGTGAGCATACTTGGATGTGTCCATTGGTCAGTGGGTTGAACAATGTGTTAGTCCATGAGCTGATTGGTGGGCGTCATTGTAGGCGGGTCTATGACATCATCGGATGGATCCATGGTGATGGGAGGAACGTCATCTGGTGGATCCATGCTGATGGTTTGGTCTGTGATGTCATCGGGGGCCATCTTTGCTTCCTCTGAAGAGTGACTGGCTTATGTATAGAGAATTGATTTAATTGAACACACTTCTCACAGTGCTCTATGTCCAGAGGTTAATTAAGTATTTCATCTTATGGCTCTCCTCAACACAAGTACCGAGCACACGCGAGTATGGTAGTGCTTGCTCATCACTAGTGCCAACCCTTTCACTGCAAACATCTGTACTCCAAATAAGTACATTCTGGTGCTAATGCAGCCAAAGGCAGAGAAATAGAAGAGGGGAAAGCTGAGATATGGAAGCCACCTACATGAAATGCCTTTTAACCCCTTCACCCCCGGGCGATTTCCCGTTTTTCATATTCGTTCTGTATCTTCTCACTTTGTTATCCGATTGTCACATGCGAGAGAACCAGATCACAGTGAATGACACTCAGATCTCGCCTGCAGGAGAGTCTGAGCCGAGAGTGCTTAGTATATCGCATTAGAGAACATATACTCCTGACCCCGGCCTTATAGGAATGAAGACAAATCCCATAATGAAGCGATTTGCAAAGTTTCATAACTTTCCATGGTGGACAAAATATTAAAATACTTCCCCCAAAAATACATTTATATCTGCTTTTTATGCACAGAAAGTGCATACACTAAGCTTTTCCACAGGCCCCATTACCCGGCAGAGGCCAAGCACATTGTCCTTGGCCTCAGTCATGCCATTGCTTTAATGGAGATAAGAATACATGTAGCTGCAGCTCCTTCCTATAGATGGTCACTACTACACAGTGCACACCCTGGAGGTTTCCTGCCACACAGCTGGAGTCTTCTCTCCCAGGAACTAATGCTACTTTCCCACTCCCTTCTATGCTCTGCCGTTTCAGCCATTGAGGGTGAGCCACTGTAATGAGCAGCCCCTCTCCGGACTCCTCTATCTGCCCGGAACTCAGGAGCGCTGCTGCATTGTTCCCGACTTCCGGTTCGCAAGGACACTTCCGGGGCTTCAAGATGGCGGCGCCCAGTGGGGAGAGCTCGGGAACTCCGCTGAAATCTCCTGTAGGAACTCCTGGAAAAGTCCGGGACTTGATCAATGAGGGGATCGTGAACGAGGAGCGGAGCAGCGGCTGCCGGTGAGTGGGTGACCGTAGAGAGACGCAGTGATGAGAGAAATGGCACTGGGCAGCCTGGGATTCCTCCCCTCCTGACTGCAGGACGGGGCTAGTAATGGCCATGCTCATATATAGCCTCCTCCCTTACTGTATGCTGCCCCCTAGTGACCGTGCAGTGCATGACACCTGGAGGGCAAAGCAGCTAAGGTATATCAGAAATCCAGGGAATGGAAAAAGGAACTTTCACCCAACCAATCAAATTGAAGCTTTCGTTTTTCTACAGGAAAGGAGGAAATGAAAGTGAAGCTCTGGTTGCTATAGGCAACAAAACAATGTGTAAGTGGAGGAAGGAGGGGAGACACAGTCATAAATGGGGCGAGATGATGGTACATTATTGGGAATACACATAAATCTGCCAAGATGTAACAATATTGTGTGTGCCCAGAAAATGACAATGGCAGAGCTGTCATTCACAGTGCACCTACCCAGCTTAGAAGCATGGAAGATGATAGCCATGGTCTGGATTTAGGAGAAATTCCAACATTTCCTTGGAATAGGAGATAACATGCTGAGACCCCCCACTATGTCGAGGCTTTTAAACCAGGTGTGGACTGAGTGGAGTTCAGCATGCCTGGCCTCCACTCCATTAATTTCTATAGGAGTACAGAGCTGGACAGTCCCATACACATTAGGACGAGGCTGCAGATCCCCGTTCTTGGGGTCCTAACTGTCCATTCCTTGGGTTCTAAACTGCCAATCTCAGGTTGCTGGAAGTACCAGAAATCAATAAGTTATTCCCATCCTATAAATAGAGAATTATTTGTGTAAATTATTTTTGAGTAACCCTTTAAGGCTGCTTTCACACATCCGGTTTTTGCTGAGCGGCTCAATACGGCGCTTTGCAGAAAAAATGCAACTGTTTTTTTTGCCGCCGGTTGCGTTTTTTACGCATAGACTTGCATTAGCGCCGTATTGTGCCGCATGGCCTTGCGTTGCGTCCGTTTTTTGCCGGATGCAGCATATTTAGCCCATGCGGTGGCTGGATGGAACGTTGCCTGGCACGTTTTTTGTGCGGCGAAAAAAACGCATCGCGACGTATGCGGCGCGATTTACAATGCAAGCTTATGGACGCCGGATGTGGCGTACTGTGGCAAACACCACATCCGGCGGCCAGATGCGTTTTTTTGCACTGCGCATGCTCAGTATCAAGCCGCATCCGTCAAAAAACTGACGGGCCGCATGGAAAAACTTATGCAACGGATCAATTTTTTCGCCGCATCCGTTGCATAGGTTTTTGAGCCGGATTGAGCCGCACTGCAAAAACCGGAGGTGTGAAAGCAGCCTAAGGTGCACGGATGTCTTTGTTTCATTATGGTTCGTCTATGTCAGCAGCCCCACCTATAGAAACCTCTCACCTACTTTGTCTGTTTTCTACTGATTGATATGAAACTTCCTATTACAGACCCCGTTGTTTCATTGATTGGTCAAACGGTCTCCAATATTTTGTCTCAGTATATCTTGTATATTAAACCTGTATATCCTGCTAATACTCACCTGATTTCTTTTTTTGTGTAATAATAATCTTTAGTAAGGACACAAGCATTCTCTCAGAAGAAAACACTAGTTTTCAAGCTTTGGATGATTCAATCTCATATGAAGCAACAAGCAAAGAAGCTTTCTTCTCCAGGGTGGAAACATTCTCCATATCCTTTTATATGGACAGATTTCTACAAAGATGGTGAGGCATATAACCACAAATCACTGTATATTGGTACTTGATACTTTTTCAACTTTTACACAAACGTCATGCTTTTTTGTCACCCTTTTGAAATTGGTTAGAAAAACCGCTCAGAGTATGGGTAAAATCTACTTGAAAAAGAGCAGGTAATGTTTTCCTATACTAAAGGTGCCACCTTTCATTCCCTCAGTAGATGCTGTTGGTGGGGAAGGGTCGGGCATGTTGGATTTCAACATGCCTGATGATTTTATTCTTTGGAGACAAAATAGGTTGAAAACATATACATCAGCTCTGAGTCCAGGATGCATGTTTATGGGGAGTTGGTCTCAGTTGTATGGACATCAAAACACCTCACTTCTGCTCCCTTACTGCTTAATATAGTCAACCAATCTGGAGGTTGTTAAAGGGAACCAATCACCAGGATTTTCGTATATAAGCTAAAGCCAGTGCTATATTGGCTGATTCTCTACATACTTGTAATGGGCAACTCGGATGTTTAGGTTTTTGAAATCCAAGAAATTGAAGTTTGTAAAATGAGCAGCCTCTTGAGTGACAGTTGCACTGGAGCAGATAATGTATTCATAGTTATTCCCTCCCTCTGTGAGAAGTAGCATTATACAAATGACTCACTTTGTCTAGCAGGACCTGTGTGAGGTCATACCCATGTGACCAGAAGGGGCGGGACCTCAGCCACCAAAGCTGGATACCAGGTCACATGGGTATGACCTTAACAGGTCCTGCAAGAGACAAAGTGAGTCGTTTGTATAATGCCAATTCTAACAGAGGGAGTGGATAACTATGAATATATTATCGGCTCCAGTGCAACTGTCAATCAAGAAGCTGCTCATTTTACAAACTTCACTTTCTTGGATTACAAAACCTAAACATCCGAGCTGACCACTACAGGTATGTACAGACTAAGCCTGATAGTGCCAGTATAGCACTGGCTTTAGCTTATATACGAAAATCCTGGTGATTGGTTCCCTTTAAATAACGCGAGTGATACACTGTTGGTTAACATATATATTCACTTAGAAATGTGGCGCTGTAACTGATGTGTACAGAACTCTCATCGTTTGTATCCTACACTCTCCGATAACTCTAATTTTTTGTACATTTTTCTGCCTTTATTCTGTAAGTGGGGAGTGATCTGTCCTATAAACAAGATTTAACATTTCCTTAATTTAAAAACTCCTTAAAATGGGCTGGGAAACCTCCAGAATTGTCTCCTCTCATCTGCGCTCAGTATGGATGGACAAACATAGAGTGTGACATGCTGAAGTGCTCCAGCTGCGGGGCCTACCTCTGTGCTAGCCTCCAGCCGGCTTTGGACTTCAATAAGTGTAAGTATTACGGCTTCCACTTAAATATATTTATGCTTAATATGAAAACTGCCATGAGACACAGGACATCTAAAAGATAGTCATAAATTGAAATATCTGGAATCAGCATTTATGTTTATAGTAAATGTTTGGAATTGTGATTGTAGAACAAAGTTGGGACACTGTGTTAGGCCAAAAACACACTTCCGCATAAAAAAACGTACGTGTCTCACGTTCCGTTTTTCGGGTCCGTGTTCCGTTTTTTAGGGGCGTTTCTTCCGTACGTATGACATCCGTGTGATGGCGTATGCTCTCCGTGTGTACGTGTGGAATGTCCGTATTGGCATAAAATACGTACGTATGCAATCCGTGTGCTGTCCGTTTTTAGAGGTCCGCATTCTTACCCAAATAACATTGTTAATCCTTCATCATGAGATCCTGGTGTTGTTAATTGGTCAATTTCCGTCCCTCATCGGTGGATAAGGTTTAAAAACATTTCAAATCATTGTTTTCAGGCTCTTCCACTCATTAGACTGACTCCAAAATGTCTCTCTCCAATGAAGCAACCATGTATTTGCTATGGTTGATATCTAGGAGATTTGGGGTCAGGAGACATATGCTTGATTATGAACCACCTGTTGAAAAAAGGATGTGGATCCACCCCCTTGTCAAGCTCAGGAAGACTCATGGCCATTTTAATATTCTTTATGGAGAAATGCGCAAATTTCCACCTAAATTTCAAGCATACTGCCATATAACCATAACGTCCTTTGACAACATCCTTGGCCTTGTGCATCACCAGTTGAAACATCAGGACATTTGACAATTGACCTCATAGATTGGAAACAAGTGTTGCTGATGTTTGGATTAAAAACGCACACGCACGATACGTGCTGAACACGGACATGCTACGTGTGCCGTCCGTGCAGGCACGGACCCATAGACTTTAGCGGGTCCGTGCCTGCGTGTTGACGGCCAAAAACGGACATGTCGTCCGTGCGGGAAAACGCACACACGTACTTAGCACACATACACATGCTCCGTGTGATTTTACGTGTGTGTGTCATGACCCATAGGGTAACATTGGTCAACGTGTCTCCGGTACGTGCAAACACGTACCAAACACGTACCGGAGGCACGGATGTGTGTTGCAGGCCTTCGATGTAAAGTGAGCGCGAAAGCAACAATCTGGAAATCTCTTATAGCCATAATTTTTTCATAACAGAATATAGAGCACAAATCAGGTGAAAATTGGACCTTTTAACATTTAATTTAGAAAAATGTACTAATTTAGATATTGAAGACAGCAACACATCTCAAAAAAGTTCATCCCGGCCTGGTCTACTGTATGTGATTATGTAGCATCCCCTCTTCTTTGTACAACAGCCTGTAATCATCGGGAAAGTCAGGAGACCCAATTCCTGGAGTTTTGGGAGAGGGAAGTCCCTTTCTTGCCTGATGTAGGAGTCTAGCTTCTCAATAGTCTTGGGACTTTCCCAGATTTTTTGTTTCATTATTTTCCAAATGTTTTCTATTGGTGAAAGGTCTGGACTGCAGATGAAAGGGTTTATCACCCCAACTCTTTGTCTGCAATACCATGCTGTTGTGATAGGTGCAGTATCACTGCAAAAGAAACAGCCATTACCGTCACAAGGTCAGATTACCAATTCACTAGGAGGATGCAGCAGACTGCATGATAAAGGTGGGGGCAGCACAGGTGGAAAATACTGATGAAACAACCACTCACAACCTATCAATTCATGGAGGGGGTGGCTGCTAGTATTAAACATGCATAGGGCGCCAGTCACACAGGTACATTTGATGCACAGTGTCTGGCTTACAGCTTATTGATGATGCCCATACTATTAGATCAGACGGGCTGTCCAATACAGCATAAGGCTATGTGCGCACGTTGCGTACTGTCACTGCAGAAATTTCTGCAGCGATTTGAACAGCACACGTGCGCTTCAAATCGCTGCAGAAAGAGTCCGTAATGGAAAAAAAAAGCCGATTCCATGCGCTCTGACTGCAGCCCCTCCCATAGACAGAGCGGGGGATGCATGCAGAGCGCACGAAAGAAGTGACATGTCCCTTCTTAAAACGCGCTTCTGACAGCAGCCGAAGCGCTGCGCTCTAATATGCCACGTGCGCACGGCTCCTGCATAATCTTCATAGATTGCGCTGGGGACGCAGGACGCATGCAGTTATGCTGCGGTGCAGATCGCAGCGTAACTGCATGCAAATACGCAACGTGCGCACATAGCCTAAGACACACCTACTCGCCTAACCAACATTAAAGGGCCTGGCTGCATCCTGCATGAAAAAGTGTTCATCCTTTTATTGCACAATCTATAAAAAACATGATGTATTGGTCCATATTTTGTCCAAAATACACAAGCTTGCAACCGATATCAAAGTTGTTGTGTTTTGGTTTTTTTTTTTTGTTTTTTTTTATTTATGTCCTTTTCGTTGAGCCATTTTTTTAATTTGGTCTAGGGACTCATACGTATGGGGGACTCTTGACGGGGGTTACAAATTTGCATATTTTGGTCAATATATGGACCAATACCTCATGTATTTTTTATATAACCTAAAATGCTTGTAAGGTGAGACACATATTGTACATATTGCTAGATAAAAAAAATAATATAAACCAATTAGAATTAAGGGTGTAGTATTTTTAATATTTTTTTTTATGTTTTTAAATTGGGGGAAGTGTAAAAACAATGTAGTTAGCAGTGTGTTGCCTTCATAGATTGAAACGTATAGGAAGTCCTTAAAGTTATGACTAGCAGTGACCTGCACTACCAGGAGTTAAATTTTGCACAGTTGGGGAGAATAGATGATGATTCAGAGGTTCCATTATGGGTACACTTAGGGGTACTTTGCACGCTGCGACATCGCTAGCCGATGCTAGCGATGCCGAGCGCGATAGTCCCCGCCCCCGTCGCACATGTGATATCTTGTGATAGCTGCCGTAGCGAACATTATCGCTACGGCAGCTTCACACGCACTTACCTGGTCGGCGACATCACTGTGACTGCCGAAAAATCCCTCCTTCAAGGGGGAGGTGCGTTCGGCGTCACCGCAACGTCACTAATCGGCCAGCCAATAGAAGCTGAGCCCACCTTCTCCCTTCCGCATTGCCGGTGGATGGCGGGCGCAGGTAAGGAGATGTTTGTCGCTCCTGCGGCTTCACAACAGCGATGTGTGGTGCTGTAGGAACGACAAACATCGTACCTGCGGCCGAACCGACATTATGGAAATGACCGACGTGAGACAGATCACCGATTTTTGACTGTTTTACGCTCGTTCATCTTCTCTCCTAGGCTTTACACGTTGCGACGTCGTTACCGACGCCAAATGTACGTCGCTTTCGATTTGACCCCGACAATATCGCAGTAGCGATGTCGCAACGTGCAAAGTACCCCTTAGAGTGCTGATGTAAAGTCTTTGATACTTAACCCCCGGCTGTCTGGAATAGGGGATCCAGGGCAGATCAGGGATCCTATGTCTGATCTTCTTGGTGCACGCTGCAGGGAATGAGGACTCTCCAGCCGGCAGCGTTGCCTCAAACAAGCGCGGGTGATTCCAGGTAACCTTGGTGTGTGACATCACGAAGATCTTACGGTGGCCTGACAGACTCAAACTTCTTAAGGTAGGATTGCACGACGAACTGTGTTCAGGCATGATTTTGGGAAGCATTTCTGAGTCCATGCAGCAATTTGCACAACTGAATCATGCCAGTTTATAATGTAGATCACAGCCATTATTTTTTTTTTTAAATTCTTTATTTTAAAGCCAAACTCGTATCAAACAATACATCTCCTGCTCCCAACTGGGACGCAGGTATTATTACAGAAATGACGGTAGAATATATACAAACAATAAGCACACATATGCAATTCCCATCCCCGCTACTACTCAAGTCTGGCCCAGTTTACATATTTTATAAGCCGACCCAACCTAATGTAAGTAGGGAGAAGAGCGAAGAAAAAGAAATCAAGCCTGAAAAAAGATTGAAGAATTGTAGAGAAAGAAAGAAATAAAGAGAGGGGTAGGAGAAGAGAGCAGGAGAGAAGATCAGGGAGTAGTGTAGAGAGGAAGAAAGAGAGGGGGAGAAAGAATGCGAGAAAGAGAAAAAAAAAAAAAAAAAAAAAAGGGGGGTGGAGGAGGAAAAATCACGAATCCTGAGGTTCAGAGAACAAGTCCGCGTACTCCGCCGAGTAGGTGAACTCCATCCATGGGAACCATGTCCTATAAAAGTCTTCCTGGCGATCATTAATAGAGGATGTCAAATCCTCCATATACATCAGATCGTTAATCCGCGAAACCCACTGTGTCACCGTGGGGGGGGTATTAGACTTCCAACCAAGCGGAATGCAAGACCTGGCAGACATGACCAGAAATCTAAGCAAAGATCTCCTATATTTAGAGACCGGGAGTTCGGATAGCTGTAGAATGAATAGCTCCGGACCCATTTTTTCAGTAGTACCGGTCACTCGTCTGATTACCTCCCCCACTTCTGACCAAAACCGCTGCAGAGAAGGGCAAGACCAAAAAATGTGCACAAAATCACCCTCCCCCTGACCGCATCTCCAACAAACCGGGTCAACTGAGGGAAACATTCTATGTAGTCTGGTCGGGACCCTGTACCACCTGGCCAACAATTTGTAATTCGCTTCCAACAGTCTGGAACTGATCGAAGTTCTATGTGCTAGCTGGAGGATGTTGTTTCTTTGTGAGTCGGATAAGCTAATCCCCAGGTCCCTCTCCCACTGCAAAAGGTAAGCCGGGGGGGGCAAATCCCCCGGATCTGATAACATGTTGTATACCAAGGATAGAGAGTGCCGCAAGACTCCCTCTCCCAGGCACAACTTTTCAAATCCCGTAGGAGGTCCGGCATATCGACTGAAGTGAGGGAGGGAGTGCATGTAGTGCCTCATCTGCATAGCCCTCCAATCCCCCAAGGGGCCCGGAGGCAAGAAGCCCCGAATATCCGCTAGTGAAAACCAATCCCCCTCTCTACCCAGATGACAAGCTCTGAATTTGCCCCCCTGAACCCACCCCCTGAAGACCGGGTCCAAGAGACCAGGACGGAATTCCGGGTCGCCTAACACGGGTGTCATAGGGGAAGGCACTGGCAAAAGGAGTCGTCTGACCTCCCTTCTCGAACAACATTCAACAGTGGCGCCGATGGTAGGATGAGATCTCAGAGCAGGCAGGGAGAGGTTCAAAAGCCAGGGGATGACCGGGAGATGTATTTCCGAGAAGCTCTGTTCTAGGGCCACCCACGGCTTTGTGCTGGAATGGCGGCACCAGTCCAATACCCTAACCATATGCGTGGCCAAATAGTACTTTTTAAGGTCTGGGATACCCAGGCCACCCCTAATCTTAGGTCTGCACAAAAGAGACCGGGAGAGTCTCGCCGGTTTGTTGGCCCAGATAAATTTGATCTGTAAAGAGGCCAGTTCCTTGAAGAAAGAGCTAGGGATCCTAATCGGCAAGGATTGAAAGAGGTATAAGAGACGTGGCAGGATATTCATCTTCAGTATTGCACATCTCCCGAACCATGTGAAGTAGCCCTTCCCCCAGTTAGCGCAGTCTTTTCTAATTGATTGCAGGAGCGGGTGAAAATTCAACTTGTAAATTTGACTAGAGTCCACAGCCAACTGGACGCCCAAATACTTCAAGGCCTGGCTAGCCCACCTAAACTCGAACGCGGATTGTAGCGATGTGACTTGCTCAGGAGGAAGAGATATATTTAGGGCCTCCGATTTTGACATATTAATTCTAAAGTTAGATAGAGAGGAGTATGTTTCCAACTCTCTCAGAAGATTAGGGAGGGAAACCCGAGGGTTGGTAATGAAAAAAAGCAAATCGTCCGCATAAGCCGCGATTTTATAAGTAGAACCAGAGATGTTAGGGCCCGAAATGTTAATGTTGCCTCTGATCCGACTGAGCAGGGGCTCCAGAGTCAATATGAAAATCAAGGGCGAGAGAGGACAACCCTGTCTTGTTCCATTGCGAATGGGGAATCTCTCTGAAAGGAGACCGTTCACTCTGACTGCTGCCGAAGGGATTCTGTACAGGGAACATATCCAAGCAAGCATCCTACTCCCCAACCCCACAGCCCGCAGGACCTCCTCCATAAAAATCCAGTTAACTCTGTCGAACGCTTTTTCTGCGTCGGTCGACAGAAGCATCAAAGGCAGCCCATCGGATTTAGCCTTGTGTGTTATGTTCAACGCCTTAGTCGTGTTGTCCCTTGCTTCCCTACCCGTCATGAACCCGGCCTGGTCAGGGTGAACAATCTCCCCAAGCAAAGGGGTGAGTCTATCCGAAAGAATCCTAGTGAAGAGCTTCAGGTCTGTGTTGAGGAGGGAAATGGGTCGGTAACTAGAGCACAACGAAGGATCTTTGCCCTCTTTAGGGATGACAACTATATTAGCAGCTAGGGTATCCCTTGGCAAGGGAGCAGCTCCAGAATGTGGGCCATGGTTGAATGCTGAGAGAAATGGGGAAATCAAAATGGAATCCAACTTTTTGTAATAGAGCAGAGGGAAACCATCCGGGCCAGGAGCCTTGCCTGTGGGGGATTTTTTAAGTGCAGACCAGTATTCCTCCTCCGAGATGGGTCTTTCCAGATCGGCCGCAGCCTCCGGCTTGAGATGTCCCAAGCCGGAGTCCGCGATGTACATCCGTATACGGCTACGCAACTCCGTCCTGGCCCTCTCAGACCGCCCCTCATCAATTGCATAGAGGGCAGTCTTTCGGCAAAGTAGCCCACCTATCTCCCGCGATGTGCACCTTAGAGACATATCCTCTCGCTCTCTGAGTCCTCAGAGCTCTAGCCAGGGTCCTGCCACTCTTATTGCCAAATTCATAGAAATGCCGTCTACACCTAGCCAATGTTCCCCTAGCTTTACAGCATAGTAGGGTCCTCAGTTCCTCCCTCTTCTTGACCAAAATGGCCCCCACATCCCCTCCCAGAGACCCCTTGTGAATTGCCTCCAATTCTCTAATGTCTGCCAAAAGGGATGTAGCCCTAGCTTCTCTTTCTCTCTTCAAGCGTGCCCCATGTTTGATAAACAGACCCCTCACCACACATTTGTGTGCCTCCCAGACTATGCCCGGGGACACCTCCCCCCCCCCCCCCCACTGGCACTGAAATATTCCCTCAAGGCATCCCTTATTTCCTGCATTGTCACCGGTTCATCGAGTAGCGAAGTGTTCAGGGTCCATTGACTCTGCCTACCGATGGGGTAGCCGAGGGATAGAGTTATTGTGATCAAGGCGTGATCAGAGAATGATATGCACTCGATTGAGGAAGCCACCAGAGAGTGTAGATCCCCATGTTTAAGGAAAATGAGGTCTAACCTGGAGTAGCAATCATGCGCTGCCGAGTAAAATGAAAAATCTTTGTCTGATGGGTGCATCAATCGCCAAGTGTCTATTAGTTGATGATCATGTAAACCCCGTCGCAAGCGACGTAGTGCCGAATGTGGCACACTGGACACCCCTTTGGAGCTATCCCTCGGCGGCTCCAACACAACATTAAAGTCACCCCCAAAGACCAGAGTACCCTCAGAGAATTCCTCTATCTGCTCAAGGTAACGCAGCAATGTAGGGCATTGACCCGAATTTGGCAAGTAGACCACCACAAAAGTGAAAGTCTGTGTAGCAATGCGTCCCTTAAGCATCAGAAGCCTTCCCTGATCATCCGATCGAGAGTCCAACAGTTCCCATGGGAGCGTACTGGACATTAAGATGCTCGTGCCCCTGGATCTAGAGTCAGGGGAGGGTGAATGATGCACTACAGGATACCTTCTATCAGCAAGTTTGTATGGTTTTGCCTCACAGTAGTGTGTTTCTTGGAGGAAAGCGACCTGAATTCTGTTTTTCCATAGTAGGTTCAGGAGAATAGACCGTTTCTCCGGGCTGTGAAGACCCTTAACATTCAGTGAGCCCACCCGAAGCTCGGCTTGTTTCTGCTTCGTCATACTCCGTCACTGACCTCTGGAAAAACGAACAACAAATTACACCCCAGCAAAAAAAAAAACAGAAAAAAAAAAAACCGGGGGGAAGGAAAGGAGGGGGGAAACGGATGAGTGGAAGAGGGAGAGTAGAGAGGATGTAGATAAGCGAAAGCAGAGACCCTTTAGCAGGGGAAAGAGAAAGAAGTAGAAGAGCAAAAAGTGGAAAGGCAGAGAGTGGAAAAGCAGCAGTTTTGCCGCACGCAGTACCAGGGACCAGCCCAGAAGCTGCTTAGGGATAGTTAGGGACAAGAACTGACATGTGGCCAGAGCTCCAACCCGCGCCTCACTTATGTATGCTTAGTGACCCGGACCCCGATCAAACGAGGAGGGTCTGTCAACTTAACCTCCCGCGGTCCCACCCACCCAAGACGGAAATGCAAACACCCCCCCCCCCCCCGCCCCCCCCACAAACGACCCAACGTCAACAGATTAAAGTTACATTGAACGTAAGTCAGTACGCTGTGGTCTGTTGGGCCCATCGAACGGCCAGAACCCTTGCCAGCGGAGCAAGGAGGTCAGGGGGCACCCCCAGGCAACCCCCAACCATACTCCTCTCCCGACCACCCAGCCATCACTTTGGTCACTTCCCCGACCCATCAACAACCGAGAGATTTCATGACCCTCCAAGATCATCACAGTGGGAGGATTGGACGTCATCCCTCCTCCTTCGCCGTCCAGTTGGGGCCTGAGGTTCCCACTCCATCCAGTCCGGGATTGAGCAGTCTGGTATTCCAAGAAAGTCATACAACTTTGAAAGCTCAGAGTGCCTCCTCAATGGGAACACGGTGTCCCCCTTGCGGACAATTAGATGAAAGGGGTGGCCCCATCTGTACGAGGCGCCTGCCTCTTTGATTTTGAGCAAAAGGGGGTGAAGCAAACGTCTCATATATAGTGTGCGGCCAGAGACATCCGGGAATAGCTTCACCACAGCCCCATCTACTTCCACAGAGCCACGCGACCAGGCTCCCTGAAGAATCCTCTCTCTGTCCCCATAGTAATGCAAGCGACATAATACGTCTCTGGGGAAGGAAGCAGATCTGGGGCCGGGCCTTGCGACCCTATGAATTCTGTCAAAGAGATAGGCGGCCTCAGGTGGGCGATTAGTGACTTGATTGAATATAGATAAGACTTTGGTGCGCAGCATATCTTGGGGCCAGTCCTCCGGAATTCCCTTCAGCCTTATATTATTTCTTCTGCCCCTATTTTCTTGATCGTCCAATAGCAGAGCAAGCTCCCTAATGCGGGCATTAGAAGACTCACAGTCCCGTTCAATCCTTTCCATTCTAACCTCCAGGGACTCCTGTGCTTGCTCTGTTGCCTCTATTCTATCTTCCAGCACCACCATTTCCTCTCTCAGGGTAGTCAGCGCCACCTGCTGGGAGGATTCTATTCTGGCCACCACATCCTCCAGATCTTTTTTGCTGGGGAGGGCCAATATAAGCTCTCTCAAAGCCTGCAAGTCATCCCGAGAGGGGCCAGGGGGCTGGTCGCCTGTCATCAAGGGGTCTTCTGCTTGCCCCAGAGAAGGGGGTGTACCTGGGGTGCAGAGGGACAAAGGGAATCCCAGCACTGGTGATCCCCCGGATGTCGAGGCCTCCTCTGTCTCCTCAGTGACAAGCTGTGTGGCCGGGCCTGTGGGTCCCCCCCTCCTCCACGCCTCTATACCTTGTTCTGCAGCCGCCGGTCTCACTACTGTGGCGTTCGCTCGTTTCTCCCCTTCACCAGACGCCCGAGCTGCAGAGGCTGTGGGCGGGCGCCGGGTCGCACCAGGGGAATCCCCAGCTGGGGAACGCTGCAGAGACGCCGGCGCCATCTTGTCCTGGGCCACCGGCGGGAGCTCCCGGCCCGGCCCCGCCAGGTATCTGGAGAGGCTCCCCTGGGACTTCTGGCTCCCTCCGGGGGATGCGGAGGTGGGGGCACCACCCGGTCTTTTCTTGGGGGCCATCCTGGATGCGGAGGGACCGCGGTAATCTGTAGAATTAAGCTGTGGGCGCAGGAGCTCTGGAGGTAAGCTTCCTCACGCCACCATGTCTAGGACACGCCCCATCACAGCCATTATTAACAGTCGGCCTTGTCCCTTGAACATATCTATATCTCTAGAATTTCGGAATATTAGAATAACCCGCCACCTACAGTCATTTACATATCATCAAAGTGTCTGCATTTTTATGTTGGTTAACATTTTTTTTTAAATTGCTCTGCAATTTTTTAGACATAGTTGTTCACAGATTAACGAACCTTCGACCATATTTCCTTCTGAGAGACTCTGCCTCACTAACATGCTCTTTTAATATAGTAAATGTACTTGAAAATAAACCCTCCAGTTATTTTTAACCTGTTCACAACACATGACTTACTGGGTACGTCATGGATCGTGTCAGGTTAATTGCTGCCGTGGGCAGCCGGCAGCGATCGCTGCATGTCAGCTGATTTGAACAGCGGACATGTGCGGCTATCAGGCACGATTGAGTCCGAGACCCACTCACGCCTGTTAACCCCTTGCATCTCGCTGTCAAAATGTGACAGTGAGATTAAACAGCGCTCCGCGGTAAGCATTAACTTACCCAGCGCCATCAGAAGTCACGTGATGTGATCACATGGATCCGATGGTTGTCATGGTAGCACAGGGTCATGTAATGGCTCCTGTAGCTAGCGTGAGTCACTTTCTCTTTCACTTGTCCGGCTGCTGCCAGTGAGAAGAGGTGAGCTTTTCTGCTGGTCTCAGCTGTGTAGCTCTGATCAACAGAAAAGAATGAGTGATCAGACTGCTGATCCATATAGCCCCCTAGGGGGACTAGTAAAATTAAAAAAAAAAAGTTTAACAAAGTTTTTTTATAAAAAATTAAAAACACCTAAAATTTCAAATCAATCCTATTTGCCCCATTGAAACTGAAAGGTATAAAGAATATACACACATTTGGTATCGCCACATTCAGAAATGCCTGATCTATCAAAATATAAAATTGTATTAATCTGATCAGTAAACAGCGTAGTGGCAAAAAAAATCCAAACCCCAAAATTACATTTTGTTTTTCTTGTCCCCGAATATTTTGTACAAGATGCGATAACAGGTGATCAAAATGTAGTATGTTTGCAAAAATGGAGCTATTAAAAACGTCAGCTCGAAACACAAAAAAAACCCCATCACTGAGCCCCATATCCCGAAAAATAATAATGCTACGTATCGCGGAAAATGGCGCAAAAAGTGCACCTTTTTTTGGCCAAACTTGTGATTTTTTTTTTTTTTTTTTTTTTTTTTTTTTTTTTACCCCTTTAAATAAAAGTAATCCTATACATGTTTGGTGTGTACGAACTCGTACCGACCTGAGGCATCACACTGATACATCAGTTTTACCATATAGTGAACACTGTGAATAAAATATCCCCAAAACAATCGGCCAGTCGCACTTTGTTTGCAATTTTTTCGCACTTGGAATTTTTTTCCTGTTTTCTAGTACACTATATGGTAAAACTATTGGTTTCATTCAAAACTACAACTCATCCAGCAAAAATAAGCCCTTATATGGCAAACTTGACGGAAAAAATAAAAAGTTACGGCTCTCAAAAGAAGGGAGCAAAAAACGGAAAATCACCCGGGGGTGAAGGTTAATTAGTACTTACTTTTCAATCTTATTGTTAACTTTGTTCCAACTTTTAGAGTTGTGTTGCTACAATGTGTTTTTAAATTAGTTATTTATTTCAAATGAAATGGGAAAAATGCCTCACTTTGAACTTCTTATGTGTTCTATGTTGTGCTGTGAATGAAAAATGGCTATAAGATTTCCAGATAATTGCATTCTTGTTTTCTGTACATTTTACATAGTGTCCCAACTTTTTTGTTATAGAGGTTTATATGTAACTAGATGGTGGCCCGATTCTAATGCATCGGGTATTCTAGAATTTATTGTGTAGTTAATGTATGATTTTTGTTATATAATATATAGATGTTGTGTGTAGTTGCCAAGTGTTTGTGTAGGGTGCTGTAAATGTTCTGGGTGTTGTCTGGGTGTGGGGTGTGAGAGCGGTGTTGTTTGTGTGTTGCGTTGTTTGTGGAGCGCTGTGCGTGTGTGTGTGTGTGTCTGTGTGTGGTGCACGATTTGTGTGGGGTGTGTGTGTTTTGGGGGAGGTATGTTTTGTGCAGTGTGTTTGTGTGTGTGTGTGCCGCGGTGTTTGTGTGTGTGTGTGTGGGTGTCTGTGTAGGGCGGTGTTTGTGGTTCCCAGTGTGTGGTGTGTTGTGCGGTGCGCGTGTGTGTGTGTGTGTGTGTGTGTGTGTGTGTGTGTGTGTGTGTGTGTTTTGGGGGGATGTGTGCACCCCCCATCGTGCTCCATTCCCCCATGCTGCGCACCCCCCATCATGCTCCATCTCCCATGCTCCGCACCGCTCAGAGAGGACTATAATATGAGGACTATAATAGGAGCAGTAGTCCTGAGAGGAGGATAATAGGAGTAGTAGTCCTGGGGCGAGAGGAGTATAATAGGAGGAGGAGTCCTGGGGGGAGAGGAGTGTAATAGGAGCAGTAGTCCTGGGGGGAGAGGAGTATAATAGGAGGAGTAGTAGTTCTGGGGGGAGAGGAGTGTAATAGGTGGAGTAGTCCTGGGGGGAGAGGAGTAGTCCTGGGAAGAGAGGAGGATAATAGGAGTAGTAGTCCTGGGGCGAGAGGAGTATAATAGGAGGAGTAGTCCTGGGGGGAGAGGAGTGTAATAGGTGGAGTAGTCCTGGGGGGAGAGGAGTGTAATAGGAGCAGTAGTCCTGGAGGGAGAGGAGTCTAATAGGAGGAGTAGTCATGGGGGGAGAGGAGTATAATAGGAGGAGTAGTCATGGAGGGAGAGGAGTATAATAGGAGGAGGAGTAGTTCTGGGGGGAGAGGAGTATAATAGGAGTAGTAGTCCTGTGGGGAGAGGAGTAGTCCTGGGAAGAGAGGAGGATAATAGGAGTAGTAGTCCTGGGGCGAGAGGAGTATAATAGGAGTAGTAGTCCTGGGGGGAGAGGAGTGTAATAGGTGGAGTAGTCCTGGGGGGAGAGGAGTATAATAGGAGGAGGAGTAGTTCTGGGGGGAGAGGAGTATAATAGGAGTAGTAGTCCTGTGGGGAGAGGAGCGTAATAGGTAGAGTAGTCCTGGGCGGAGGTGTATAGGTGGCCAAAGTGTGCGGGGGGCGGGGCCGGGCGGCCAATGCAACGGTTGTCACTGTAATCACGTCATTTTGGGCAAGACATAATAAAGCAATTATATATATATCCTAGAAGGTGGCCCGATTCTACGCATCGGGTATTCTAGAAGTTACGTATTGTGTAGTTAATGTATGATTTTTGTTATATATACACACAGTTAGGTCCAGAAATATTTGGACAGTGACACAAGTTTTGTTATTTTAGCTGTTTACAAAAACATGTTCAGAAATACAATTATATATATAATATGGGCTGAAAGTGCACACTCCCAGCTGCAATATGAGAGTTTTCACATCCAAATCGGAGAAAGGGTTTAGGAATCATAACTCTGTAATGCATAGCCTCCTCTTTTTAAAGGGACCAAAAGTAATTGGACAAGGGACTCTAAGGGCTGCAATTAACTCTGAAGGCGTCTCCCTCGTTAACCTGTAATCAATGAAGTAGTTAAAAGGTCTGGGGTTGATTACAGGTGTGTGGTTTTGCATTTGGAAGCTGTTGCTGTGACCAGACAACATGCGGTCTAAGGAACTCTCAATTGAGGTGAAGCAGAACCTCCTGAGGCTGAAAAAAAAGAAAAAATCCATCAGAGAGATAGCAGACATGCTTGGAGTAGCAAAATCAACAGTCGGGTACATTCTGAGAAAAAAGGAATTGACTGGTGAGCTTGGGAACTCAAAAAGGCCTGGGCGTCCACGGATGACAACAGTGGTGGATGATCGCCGCATACTTTCTTTGGTGAAGAAGAACCCGTTTATAACATCAACTGAAGTCCAGAACACTCTCAGTGAAGTAGGTGTATCTGTCTCTAAGTCAACAGTAAAGAGAAGACTCCATGAAAGTAAATACAAAGGGTTCACATCTAGATGCAAACCATTCATCAATTCCAAAAATAGACAGGCCAGAGTTAAATTTGCTGAAAAACACCTCATGAAGCCAGCTCAGTTCTGGAAAAGTATTCTATGTACAGATGAGACAAAGATCAACCTGTACCAGAATGATGGGAAGAAAAAAGTTTGGAGAAGAAAGGGAATGGCACATGATCCAAGGCACACCACAACCTCTGTAAAACATGGTGGAGGCAACGTGATGGCATGGGCATGCATGGCTTTCAATGGCACTGGGTCACTTGTGTTTATTGATGACATAACAGCAGACAAGAGTAGCCGGATGAATTCTGAAGTGTACCGGGATATACTTTCAGCCCAGATTCAGCCAAATGCCGCAAAGTTGATCGGACGGCGCTTCATAGTACAGATGGACAATGACCCCAAGCATACAGCCAAAGCTACCCAGGAGTTCATGAGTGCAAAAAAGTGGAACATTCTGCAATGGCCAAGTCAATCACCAGATCTTAACCCAATTGAGCATGCATTTCACTTGCTCAAATCCAGACTTAAGACGGAAAGACCCACAAACAAGCAAGACCTGAAAGCTGCGGCTGTAAAGGCCTGGCAAAGCATTAAGAAGGAGGAAACCCAGCGTTTGGTGATGTCCATGGGTTCCAGACTTAAGGCAGTGATTGCCTCCAAAGGATTCGCAACAAAATATTGAAAATAAAAATATTTTGTTTGGGTTTGGTTTTTGTCCAATTACTTTTGACCTCCTAAAATGTGGAGTGTTTGTAAAGAAATGTGTACAATTCCTACAATTTCTTGTAGGAGGTTTCATTTCAAATCCAATGTGGTGGCATGCAGAGCCCAACTCGCGAAATTTGTAACACTGTCCAAATATTTCTGGACCTAACTGTGTGTATGTGTATGTATGTATGTGTATATATATATATATATATATATATATATATATATATATATATATATATATATATATATATGTTGTTGTGTGTAGTTACCAAGTGTTTGTGTAGGGCGCTGTACATGTTCTGGGTGTGGCGGGGGGTGAGAGCGGTGTTTGTGTGTTGCGTTGTTTGTGGAGCTCTGTGTGTCTGTAGCGTTGTGTGTGTGTGTGTGTTGCGCGGTTTGTGTGGGTGTGGGGTGTGTGTGTGTTTTGGGGGGAGGTATGTTTTGTGCAGTGTGTGTGTTGTGCGGTATGTGCGTATATTTGTGTGTGCGGCGTTGTCTGTGTGTGTGTGGGTGTCTGTGGTTCCCAGTGTGTGTGTGTGTGTGTGTGTGTGTGTGTGTGTGTGTGTGTGTGTTTTGGGGGGAGGTGTGCACCCCCCCTCGTGCTCTATCCCCCATGCTGCGCACTCCCCATCGTGCTCCATCCCCCATGCTGCGCACCCCCCATCGTGCTCCATCCCCCATGCTGCGCACCCCCCATCGTGCTCCATCCCCCATGCTGCGCACCCCCCATCGTGCTCCATCCCCCATGCTGCGCACCCCCCATCGTGCTCCATCCCCCATTCTACGCACTCCCCATCGTGCTCCATCCCCTATGCTGCGCACTCCCCATCGTGCTCCATCCCCTATGCTGCGCACTCCCCATCGTGCTCCATCCCCCATGCTGCGCACTCCCCATCGTGCTCCATCCCCCATGCTGCGCACTCCCCATCGTGCTCCATCCCCCATGCTGCGCACTCCCCATCGTGCTCCATCCCCCATGCTGCGCACTCCCCATCGTGCTCCATCCCCCATGCTGCGCACTCCCCATCGTGCTCCATCCCCCATGCTGCGCACTCCCCATCGTGCTCCATCCCCCATGCTGCGCACTCCCCATCGTGCTCCATCCCCCATGCTGTGCACCCTCCATCGTGCTCCAGTCACACATCAGACAGTATACACTCACACATCTGATCGCATACACTCACACACACACCCCACTTCTCCCTGTGCCCACCGGTGGGCGGTCCCAGCAGCTGTGCTGCACGCCGTGCTCCTCTGCCGACACTCACAGATCCGATCGCATACACACACACACTCACACATCAGAACACACTCACACACATCCGATCGCATACATGCACACACACACTGACGATATTGCACATACGCGCTCACACAATCACAACATCCGGAGATACCACATGCTTCCGGCCATGTGATCCTCCGGCAGGTCCTGGAAGGTCACTGCACAGTATTGCCACCGAGAAGCAAGCGATATCACGGGATGTTGTGAGTATGTGGATGCGATCTGATGTGTGTGTGAGAGTGAGTGTGATCTGATGTGTGTGCATGTGTGTGTGTGTGTTCCGCCGCTGCAGGACCTTGATGCGCTCACCTCGGGGCAAGAGGCCATTCCGTGTGGGGGGCGGAGCCGAGGCGAGCGGCCAATCCGTTCGGGGGGAGGAGCTGAGGCGAGCGGCCAATCCGTGCGGGGGGGCGGGGCCATTGCGAGCCCTGCGGCCAATCTGCTGTTTGTCACCGTAAGGACATGGCCAATCCGTGCGGGGGGGGGGGCGGAGGCGAGCGGCCAATCCGTGCGGGGGAGAGGAGCCGAGGCGAGCAGCAAATCCGTGCGGGGGGCGGGGCCATGGTGAGCCCAGCGGCAAATCCGCTGTTTGTCACCGTAAGGACATGGCCAATCCGTGCGGGGGGGGTGGAGCCGAGGCGAGGCAAGCGGCCAATCCGTGCGGGGGGAAGAGGCGAGGCGAGCGGCCAATCCGGGCGGGGGGGCGGGGCCATGGCAAGCCCAGCGGCCAATCCGCTGTTTGTCACCGTAAGGACACAATTTTGGAGCAAGACAGACAGACAGACAGACAGAATAAGGCAATTATATATATAGATAGATTTGTGATTTTCTGTTAATTGTGTCATTCAGATAAGCAGCGATGTTTGGAACTGCAGGAAGCGCTCAGGACCTCTCATGAAAAGTATTGCTTTTGGCCAGATAGTCCATGTCCAGGTACTGTGAATGGTATTTCAGATATGTTTTTGAATTTTTTTAAAGTGTAAACATCACTAGAAAAGTTTTATATATGACAGGTGTTGAAAAGTGTCACTGATCAATGGGGGTCTGGGTCAGAGAACCCCACAATCAGTCATAATACCAATCTGAAGTCCACAGCTCCTGCATGAGCAGGACACCATAGTAAGTCTGTATCCGTAGACAGCTTTGAGAGTGAGTGTGTGGCTAAATAGATTTTATCATTGAGCATATACACTGATATACACTGATTTGTGTGCAGCTCGTGCAGGCGTATTTTGACTGATCAATGGGGGGGTCTCATGACTCTGCCTCTCATTGATCAGCAGCACTGTGCAACGCCTGATTTATATATATATATATATATATATATATATATATATATATATATATATATATATATATCATTATATACAGACCGTTATATTTAATTATAGAACTGAATCCATTATGTAGAGGCCTAGGCATACTCCTAGGCATGCAACAGTGCTTCATGCAGATACATGTGGTGAAACAGCTGCCCAACATGAAGCACAGTACAATTGTCTTCAGAATAAGGCCGGGATCACATGAGCTTATAAAAAAAATTATCATTAGGATTCCATCTAGAAAACTTGGACTATTTATTTCTCACTTGTAATCCATGTGCAACCCTTCTTTTTTTTTTTTTTTTTTTTTTTTTACAGCAGTTAGCAATAATTTTCAAGACCACTTAGTTTCCCATGCTGAGTAATTGCAATCCATTCATAAAAACTAGATGCTAAGCTGCGGCTCCATATGGTTTCCAATTTTTTTTGTGCACTCTTAAGGGGGCTTTACACGCTACGATATCGTTAATGTTTGGTCGCCGGGGTCAAGTTGTTAGTGACACACATCCGGCGTCATTAACGATATCGCAGCGTGTAATACTTACCAGCGACATTAGGCGACCTCAAAAATGGTGAAAATCGTTCACCATGGAGAGGTCGTCCCAAAGTCAAAAATCGGTAAGGGTTGTTTAGCGTTGTGGTTCACCGCTCATGCGGCAGCACACATCGCTATGTGTGACACCGCATGAGCGAGGAACGTCTCCTTACCTGCCGCCGGCCGCAATGAGGAAGGAAGGAGGTGGGCGGGATGTTACGTCCTGCTCATCTCCGCCCCTCCGCTTTGATTGGCCGGACGCTTAGTGACGTTTCGGTGATGTCGCTGTGATGCCGAACGTCCCTCCCCCTTGGGGATTGTTCGGCAGTCACAGCGACGCCGCCGACCAGGTAAGTATGTGTGACGCTGCCGTAGCGATAATGTTCGCTACGGCAGCGATCACAAACAATCGCATGCGCGACGGGGGCAGGTACTTACACGGTCGGTATCGCTAGAAATTGCTAGTGATATCGCTACCTTGTAAAGCCCCCTTTAGACTTGAATGGGTGAGTCTCATCCGACGCATGGAGGAGACTCATGCATGCAGATTTTTTTTTTTCTCCCCACGGTCAGTGAAATAAACGCTCATCAGCACTGCCCCATTGGATAACATTGGGCCCAGTGCTGTCTGTCTGCTGTCCGTTTTATCATGAGCAGCACTTGGTCTGAAAATATGGTTGTGTGAACTGGGCCTAATTAGAATGAAGACTGCTCACAATTGAGTGTATTTCTCAGAAAAATTGGTCTCGTTATTATATGAATGTTTCCAAACAAGTTTTTATTTTATGTAATTACAGTGGAACCTTGGTTTCCGAGAACAATCCGTTCTGGGAGTGTGCTTGTAAACCAAGTTACTCGTCTAGCAAAGCAAAATTTCCCATAGGAAATCATTGAAATGCAGACAATTCGTTCCACAACTTGTTCAATGTGCCATCCTGGTCCACCTATTGTGCCATGCCATACAAACACACACGCACACACACAAATTATGCTTACCTTACCTTCCGTTCCATTGCCGGTCTCCCGGTTCTTGTAGTTTGCCGCTACAGGATGTGCATTGGGTAACCTTCGCAACGATCGAGGAACTTCTGCTAACAGAGCGCTGATGTCAAAGGCAGGAGCCGCTTGCCTCTGATTGGTCAGCGCGCTGCCTTTGAGTAGCGGCTGACCGCGGAAGTCCCTCCTTCGTCTCGATGGTTACCCGATACACATCCTGTACCGGCGGACTACAAGAACCAGGAGGCCGGCGATGTAACAGAAGGCAAGGTGAGCATAATATGTTTGTGTTTGTGCGGACTGCAAGAGCGGGTTAGAGCGTGGTGAAAGTACGGAACCGGAAGTGTGCGCGGTGAGTATTTGCTCGTACGGCAAAGATTGCTCGTAAACTGAGTTACAAATCTACAGCAAGCTTTGCTCGTTTAGCGAAATACTCGCACACCAAGTTATTCGTTAAGCGAGGTTCCACTGCATTATTATTACAGTAATAAGTAACACTACCTTTCTATTGATATTGAACCACTAATGGCTGAGCGTCTTGACGTGACAGTGACACCAGTTTGGGCCTAGCTCTATCATGAAGATTATGATTAAAGATCAGAGTTTGCCCCCCCCCCATCCCTACAGAGTTTGCCCCCCCCATCCCTACAGAGTTTGCCCCCCCCATCCCTACAGAGTTTGCCCCCCCCCCATCCCTACAGAGTTTGCCCCCCCCTTCCCTACAGAGTTTGCCCCCCCCTTCCCTACAGAGTTTGCCCCCCCTTCCCTACAGAGTTTGCCCCCCCCCCTTCCCTACAGAGTTTGCCCCCCCCTTCCCTACAGAGTTTGCCCCCCCCTTCCCTACAGAGTTTGCCCCCCCCCTTCCCTACAGAGTTTGCCCCCCCCTTCCCTACAGAGTTTGCCCCCCCCCTTTCCTACAGAGTTTGCCCCCCCTTTCCTACAGAGTTTGCCCCCCCTTTCCTACAGAGTTTGCCCCCCCCCTTTCCTACAGAGTTTGCCCCCCCCCCTTTCCTACAGAGTTTGCCCCCCCCCCTTTCCTACAGAGTTTGCCCCCCCCTTTCCTACAGAGTTTGCCCCCCCCCTTTCCTACAGAGTTTGCCCCCCCCTTTCCTACAGAGTTTGCCCCCCCCCTTTCCTACAGAGTTTGCCCCCCCCCCTTTCCTACAGAGTTTGCCCCCCCCCTTCCCTACAGAGTTTGCCCCCCCCTTCCCTACAGAGTTTGCCCCCCCCTTCCCTACAGAGTTTGCCCCCCCCCTTCCCTACAGAGTTTGCCCCCCCCCTTCCCTACAGAGTTTGCCCCCCCCTTCCCTACAGAGTTTGCCCCCCCCCCTTCCCTACAGAGTTTTCCCCCCCCCTTTCCTACAGAGTTTCCCCCCCCCTTTCCTACAGAGTTTCCCCCCCCCTTTCCTACAGAGTTTGCCCCCCCCTTTCCTACAGAGTTTGCCCCCCCCTTTCCTACAGAGTTTGCCCCCCCCTTTCCTACAGAGTTTGCCCCCCCTTTCCTACAGAGTTTGCCCCCCCTTTCCTACAGAGTTTGCCCCCCCCGCCAAAGTTTAATCAGCTCTAATTTAGGGTGGGATGTTTTTGTGCTTCCTTTGCAATTACTATATCATACCAGTAACTAAGTACATCTGTTTTCTCTTCTGTACCCTTTTTAACAGTTCGATGTTCTTTATTTGAACCTTTCACTCCCTACCATAATATTGTATATTGTACAGTAATTGTATGGTCACCCTCCAATATGTTCCCCGGATTTTAATAATCACTGTGGTATCTGCTTATACAAATTTTGACGAACTACTCTTTTCTTACTTTACTACTTTTTTTTTTTGCATTCTCCTTTATTGAGAACAGTTATATAAAGTCTGGAGCATTGTGCGTTATCTGATCTGTCAGTGAAGTATGTAATTCTGATAACACGCCTGTATCAGCACTTTGGGGCGCTGTTAAAGGGGTTGTCCGACATAACAAAAATGTTTGAGTTTAAGCTAACCCCTTAGTGACGGAGCTAATTTTCACCTTAATGACCAGACCAAATTTTGCAATTCTGACCAGTGTCACTTCATGAGGTTATAACTCTGGAACGCTTCAACGGATCCCGGTGATTCTGAGATTGTTTTTTCGTCACATATTGGACTTCATGTTAGTACCAAATTTAGGACAATATTTTTTGCGTTTATTGAAGAAAAAAATTGAATATTGGCAAAAATTTTGAAAATTTAGCAATTTTCAACTTTTGAATTTTTATACCGTTAAACCAGAGATTTCTGTGACCCAAAATAGTTAATAAATAACATTTCCCACATGTCTACTTTACATCAGCACAATTTTGGAAACAAAATTTTTTTTTGTTAGGAAGTTAGAGGGGTTCAAAGTTTATCAGCGATTTCTCATTTTTACATCAAAATTTACAAAACCATTTTTTTAGGGACCACATCACATTTGAAGTGACTTCAATAGGCCTAGATGACAGAAAATACCCAAAAGTGACACCATTATAAAAACTGCACCCCCCAAAGTACTCAAAACCACATTCAAGAAGTTTATTAACCCTTCAGGTGCTTCACATGAACAAAAGCAATGTGGAATGAAAAAAAGCAAAAATTAAATTTTACCTAAAAATGTTGCTCTAACCCAAATTTATTCACTTTTAGAAGACCTAACACAACAAAATGGACCCCAAAACTTGTTCCCCACTTTCTTATGAGTGCGCCGATACCCCACATGTGGTCAGAAACCTCTGTTTGGACAAATGGGAGGGCTCGGAACAGAAGGAGCAATATTTGAATTTTGGAAAGCAAATTTGGCTGAAATAGATTGCGAGCACCATGTTGCATTTACAGGTCCGCTAAGGCACCTAAACAGAAGAAACCCCTCACAAGTGACACCATTTTGGAAACTAGACCCCTCAAGGCTTCTATCTAGTGGTATAGTGAGCATTTTAGATCCACAGGTACTTCACAGATTTTGTTAACGTTACGTTGTCATATTGAAAATTTTAATAATTTTCTCAAAAATGTTGCTTTAGCATCAATTTTCTCACTTTTTCAAGAGGTAATTCCAAAAATTTGACCTCAAGGTTTGTTAACCACTTTTTTATGAGCGCGGTGATACCTCACATGTGGTCTGAAACCTTTGTTTGGACAAATGGGAGGGCTTGGAACGAAAGGAGCAATGTTTGAATTTTGGAAAGGAAATTTGGCTGAAAAAGATTGCGGGCACCATGTCACATTTGGAGGACCCCTAAGGTACCTAAACAGCAGAAACCCCACACAAGTGACCCCATTTTGGAAACTAGGCCCCTCAAGGAATTTATCTAGATGTTTGGTGAGTACCCTGAACCCCCAGGTGCTTCACAGAATTTTATAACGTTGAGCCATGAAAAAAAAAAAAAAAAATTTTACCACAAAATTGTTATTTCAACCAGGTAGCTTTTTTTTTTTTACAAGAGTAAAAGGAAAAAATTCAGCATAACATTTATTGTGCAATTTCTCCTGAGTTTGGCGATACCTTATATGTGGTGGAAATCAACTGTTTGGGCGCATGGCAGGGCTCGGAAGGGAAGGAGTGCCATTTGACTGCAAAATTGGCTGGAATCAATAGCGGACGCCAGGTTGCATTTGGAGAGCCCCTGAGGTGCCTAAACAGTGGAGGTCCCCCACAAGTGACTCCATTCTGGAAACAAGACACCTCAAGGCTTTTATCTAGGTGTATAGTGAGCAGTATGAATCCACGAATACTTCACAGAATTTGATAAGCTTAGGTTGCCATATTGAAAATTTTCATTTTTTTCACAAAAATGTTGCTTCAGCATCAAATTTCTCACTTTTTCAAGAGACAACAACAAACCGTGGACCCCACAGGTTGTTATCCAATGTCTTATGAGCACAGGGATACCCCACATGTGGCCAAAAACCTCTGTTTGGATAAATGGGAGGGCTTGGAATGGAAGCAGCACCATTTGAATTCTGGAAAAGTTGAAATAAATTGCGGGCACCATGTCACATTTGCAGGGCCCCTTGGGTACCTATACATTAGAAACCCCCACAAGTGACCCCATTTTGGAAACTGGATTTTATTCAGGAGTATAATAAGCATTTTGAATCCACAGGTACTTCACAAAAATGTTGCTGTAGCAACCAATGTCTCACTTTTAGGCTATGTGGCCATGAGCCAGCGACACGGCGTCTAGTACACAGTGTCAGCCTCCTGCAGAGATGTGAGTGTTGTCCACGGGAGAACGCAGCTGCCCATGCCCACGATTTGGGTTCAGGCCGCTGTGGAGCTCTATGCTACCTGCAGAGAACACTCATCTCCGCAGCATAAATTGACATGCTGAGGCTCGGGAAGCTGCGCCACAGGTCAGTTTATGTGGCGGAGAAAAGAAGCACATTGGGCAAGCACATTGGGCATGGGATTTCTAAAAATCCTTCCACTGTGCTTCTACTGCACAATGCAGCGCTATGGACACAGGGAAAACACTCTGCGCCCAAAACGCTGCAAATCCCGATTGTGGGCGCACAGCCTAAAATGCTACAATGGATGAATGGATACATGTCAAACATATATAACATCCCACCCCCTGCATATTCTAAGCTGGCGCCCTTTAGTGCCTTTCATGTGGCACTAAAGGGTGCCTAGCCTTGTATTTAGCCCCCCAAAAAAATAATAATTAAAATAAACGACGTGGGGTCCCCCCCATTTTTGATAGCCAGCTAGGGTAAAGCAGACAGCTGTAGCCTGCAAACCACAGCTGACAGCTTCACCTTGGCTGGTGATCAATTTGGAGGGCTCCCCAGGCGTTTTTTTTAAAAAAAAAAAAAACGTGGGGTCCCCCCCAAATTAGATCACCAGCCAAGGTGAAG